>NC_136503.1:10115655-10140655 GCF_053919585.1 Euprymna scolopes | reverse complement strand
TAGATGGTCGTGTCATCAGCATAGATGTCAACGAATGATTTAAGTATGTGTTTTGGGAGATCATTGATGTAGATCAGGAAGAGAGTTGGGCCCAGGATGGACCCCTGAGGTACTCCAGCATTAATATTGCGGACTTCTGATTTTTGCCCATCAACCACTACTCTTATGAGCCTATCAGAGAGAAATGATTTAATTATTGAAGAAATATTTCCAGTTATACTGTAGCTGGAAATCTTGTGAAGTAGGCCCTTATGCCATACCTTATTGAAGGCCTTTGATATGTCAAGAGCAATTGCCCTAGAAAGGAAGCCTTTGTCGAGAGATTCGCTAATCCTATGAGATATAACCGTTACCACATCTGATGTAGATCTAGCAGAACGGAAACCATATTGCGTGTCATTAAGAAGGTTGTTTCTGTTGAGGTGGTTGACTACTTCTCTATTTAATATGGATTCCAGCAACTTACTCATGACACACAGGAGACTTATTGGTCTGTACTGCGAGGGAGATGACTTATCACCTGAGTTCTTATATACACGGCATACTGATGAGGTTTTCCAGGGTGTTGGAAAGCACTTCTCTTTAAGGCACACTTAAACAGTTTGTAAGTATGGGGGCAAGTTCTGTTTGAAGCTTTTTTAACACTATAACTGGAATGCCGTCAGGACCAGTGCTTTATTGGGTCAAGGTTTTTGATTAGCTTGGCGACCTCACGCACAGATATTTGTATGTTACCTAGCGTGTTGTGTGTTATAGGAGGAAATATGGGGAGTTGATGGCCTTCGTCGCAGAGGGTAGAATTAGCTGCAAAGTTCTTGGCAAATAGTTTGGCCTTGTCTGATGCTGACGAGATGACCTCTGGTCCATTGATGATGGTTGGGATAGAACGCACACTTCTGTTCAGGATCCTATTTGTTATTTGCCAAAACTGGTGGGAAACAAGCCGCTGATCAGCTACTTTAGATTTTACAGACTGGGCATATAGCTCTCTTGCATTTTTTATTACTTTTTTACAGTGGTTGCTGGCGTTCCTGAAAGCAGCTTTAATCTCAGTGCATCTATTACGTTGGTAGCTATGGAAAAAGTGATTTCTATGCACGATGGCAGCAGCACATTCTGGGGAGAATCATGGCTGGCTGTTAGATTTTTGTTGGAATTTTTTGGATGGTATGAATCGGTCTATGCCTACAATTAACCATTCGGTCAGGTCTGATACTATAGAGGACACATCCTTTTTAAACATGGAATGCAGAGGTAGATCAGATATGAATGTACGGAAGCTATCCCAGTCAGCCATAGAGTATCAGTATACAGTTAGGTGGAGAGGTATGTCTGACGACTTATTACATTTCATTTTTATCTTAACTAATACAACAGAGTGATCAGAGGATCCTAGAGGAGATAGAATGGAACATGAACATAGCTCAGGTGAAGTTGAGAGAAAAAGGTCTAGAAGGCTTGCATACTGACCGATAGTATTGGGCACATGAGTGGGATCGCGACCAATCTGAGTGAGGTCATAGGCAATGCCAAAATCATGACAGAACCTCCCGTCATCATCTGTCTTATTTGAGTGGGTCAGCCATTTCACATTATGGACATTGCAGTCACCGCAAATGTGAATGTTAGCCGAGGGATGAGCAGACAGGATGTGGTCAATTTTCTCTGGTATACTCGTAAAGACAGTAACTCCGCTGTTGTGGGGGCGATAGAGGGCAAATATAAATGCAGTGGCGTAAGCAAGTACAACCCAGAAGCACATATAAGGTAAATTAGGGTCTTCTCTGGAGATATCCCTACCACACGGGAAGCCATCTTTAATGTAGGCACATATTCCATGCCCATCGCGGTCTTGGGGGTCAGATTTAGATATTAAGTTAAAGTATCCTTTAATTATGAACTCATCTAGGGAAGTGGTCGTCCCTATTCCAGTTTCACTTAGAAAGAATATGTCTGGTTTTGTCTCCTGTAATTGGGTTTCAACCTCTGGAAGGTTGGAATGTAGACTCCTGATGTTGGAGAAGGAGACATGGTAGTAGGGGTCTACGTTTATTCGCGTTTTTTTTCTGGAGATATTTCATGTTGAGGTTTTGGGATTTAGGGAACAGGTCGGCATACTTGGTTAGAGCAGGATAGAGTTGGAAAGTAAGAGAGAAAAGAACAGGAATATTTTTATACATATATATATATATATATATATATATCATCGTCATCATCATCATGCAGTTCGTCAGTCTTGATGATGACTAGTCGGGGGCCTCGTTGCTTTATCCCATGGTGTTGGCGTAGACCTCTTTCTGTGTAAAACTTCCGGTCACAGGCACTGCATATGTAGGTGCTGGGGGTTATGTGATCGATAGAGTCTCAGCTCTAAGTCTTCTCCAATCTTTCTCTCTGTTTCTTCCTTTCCTTTGTGAAGACTGTTCTGCCAGCTACTCTTTTCTTTGGCTTGTTTCTCCCAACTCTCGACAGGTACCGCTTTCTTACATCTTTATAGTGAAGCTTCTGATCTCCTACCTTGCGAGTTCCATTTTCCCGTTCCTCGTAGAAGATCATCTTTGGAATTCGGTTGTTTATATATATATATATATATATATATATATATATATATATATATATATATATATATATATATATATATATATATTAATTGATTAAGTAAGTTCAAGGTAATTGTTAACATGAACAAAAAAGCAATATTGTTTCAAAAGTGCTCAATAAATACGTAGAGCTTACAAATAAATAAAATTATATAAACTTTGTAAGATGTCTACGTTGATCGATCAACATTTCAACATTTTTGTGTCTCATCGGGACTCCAAATGAATCTCGCCATCAAAAAATAACTTTAGAATGAAATTTTCCCAGAATGCAGTTGAAAATACGAAGGGGAGAAGGAGCAGTCGTATTATTAATTCCTCGATTCTTTGGTAGGCATTAACCTTCTCTCACTCACCCAACTGCGATCGTCACCTTTGTATTTGAGGCTTACTCATTCACCCTACATAACCACTCAGGGCGTGTATCTATGACCGGCCATAAATTAAATTGACCTCACGTTACTTGATGCTCGTAAATATATAAATTTCCAAGCGGTCACGATATATGAAGGCATGTATTTTTATTATAGTAAAAATGAAATAACTTGAATATCATTTCGACCGTTTTAATACTTACATTAGTTTAATTCCTCAATTAAACAAGTGAAGCATGCATGGTCCCCCGTGTGTACACAGTCAACGAGGCATAAAAAAAATGACTGTTCAGCATTTACCCCCCCCCATTTTGCCCCAAAAGTCTTCAGGGGACGTCAAATCCTAGTGAAAATGTACAAACGGTGTAGTTTTAGGTCTTAATATATGTAAAGTTGAGTTCTGCACCATGCAAAAAAAGAAATGACTAAGCCCATCATGTCCCACCCTCATTTAACCCCAAAATTTCCCAAGGCCTTAACATATTTAAATTTGAGTTCAGCACCATGCAAAACTGCTAAATAGACATACACAGAAAATTTTGGACAAATATGGTAAAATAGTCTCAAAAATGGAGTGTTTTTATTAGCCATAAAAGAGCTGCCCTGGTGCACACCCAAGAGTTATCGAGAAGTATAGACAAACAAATTATACAGAAATCAGTCACAACTTTTCAGGAAGTTTTATAAAAATCCAAGCCATCAATTTTTTTCATAAGCACAAAAGTGTCAATTTTAGCCATTTTAACCTGAAAGACACGCCCAGGGGTGGAGGCAACCGGAGTTTTCCCGGAAAATCCGTCTTGTTACTTTTTTACTCATATCATGTTTAATGTTTGTGCAAAATTTTTAAAAATTACAAGGCGTAGTTATTGAGAAAAGTACAGACAGACGAACGGAAAAACGAACAATAATGAATTTTCAGGTCCACCCCCCTTTTGTCGAGGGCCAAAAATCTAAAATCCTTTATTTTATTACACTGATTTGTTCGACTTGAGCTGATAAGAAATTAATTTTGTTTCGGGCTTAAAGAATCCGACGCGAATCTTTTTAGAAACCTTTAATAGAACTTAAGTTGTTAACCTAATCATTTAAATAAATTAATCTGTATTTGATCTTGACTGCTTCTTCTGTTGGAATTATTTTTGTACCATAATAGTGCATCCCCTCCTGTTTACATTTATTATTTTTATCTGGTTCTTGTATTTGATTTTTTGTATTTCGTATCTTTTATGATTCTTAGTTTCGTATATTTTGGGTTTTTACGAAACTCCCTTTAATTTGGAGAAAAGGGGAATGCTAGCTCCTTGATGACGTCATGAGCCCAACACGAGATTCGCCCTCTTTTTTGGTTCCAGCGACGTGAAGATTGGACGTGTTCATTGCCCGGCGCAGGCAAGGAATTTTGGAGCCTCCTTCCAAGAAGAAAACGAGGTAAGAATACCCCGGGCATGCGACGAGGCATGCTTCTGAAATCCATCTGCGTGGCTACGGTTTTTTTGCTTGCAAATGGAGGGAGAGAAAATTCTAAAAGGACTTTAAACGAAAAAAAAAGAAAAAGCACGTGCCTGACTGGCTTTCAATTTGTGAGTACGCTCCTAAAATTTACTACATATGAGAATGTGATAAGGAACTACTATTTTGAATCTTATTATTGTATTCGTTCATGGATACGACATCTTCATTATAAGAACCAGTGTTATTTTTGTTCATTATATGTTACCTTGGCGTTTTTTTTTAAATTTAATGCCCGCAAATGGAAAAAGTTGCAACTAATTTTATTGTGAATAAAGTCTCTTCTTCGTTCTAAACAAGACCTTTATATTTCATTCTTTACCCCTCCCCCTCCCACCCTTTTATTTCATGCTGTTATTTTTTTTTTTTTTAGGCTAGTTACTTTCGCGTCAGATTTATCTGGAAACAAGATAAATTTCTGAGACTTCCTAAATAGATATTATACGGAAACTTCGTAAAACTACATGTATACATACACCCACATTAAATAAACATACATATACACTCATATGCATGCACTCACATGCATACATAAATACGTATTTTTACACGCATATATATGAACACATACGCACATGCATATACACACTGCGCAAATATAGGAAATAGGCAACAACACCCATGAAAGAAAATATAAATAAAAAATAAAAACTTTTAGAAACTTGAATAAAAAGGTAAATAGAAATAGAAATAACAAATAACAAATAAATAAATTTAAAACTACACAGACATAAATGGTAGCTTCCTTCAGTTTTGACAGACTATAGATACCTATTGTAAGGGTGCTGCACGTGGATTTTTTTGTGGCAAGAGTTGCGCAATCTCCGTTGTTAAATACTAGTGGCAAGTGGAGGTTCAGGACGACTGGAAGCAATGCCGAGATAAGCGGAGAGCACATACAGGGCCTAGAATTCCCAAATGGTCACCCATGTCGTAGTAATCAGGCTCAACGTTGCTTAAGTTCGGTGATCTGACGAGAACCGGTGTGTGTCAACATGATCATGCCGTGTGTATATATAAATACATATATACACACGCACGTACGCACACACACACACACACACACACACACACACACACACACATACATATAGATGTTGTTTATTTTTGTTTTTGCGATACGTTTTGAATTGATTCAGTTATTTACGAAAGTGCATTTTTACCTAAATGCGAGTTAGGAATAATTTTTCTTTTAACCAATTTGGTACCTCCACATGGGGAGCGGCATATATATTATTTTTAAGATATAATTATCCACTGACACGTGTTTCGTCGTCTACGACTCATCAGAGTGGCTGAATCTAGAGAGATTCGAAATCAGGACCCCACGGTAATGAGCCTAAACCATTTATATATATATATATTTATATATATATATATATATATATATATATATATATATATATATATATATATATATATATATATATGCATTTGAAATTTTTTCCGGGTGTACAGAATTTAATAATGGCTAAATACAGATCAATCAACATAATGATTTAAAAAATAAAAAATGAAAATAAAGGTTAACTAACCAGGTTTTGTTCCTCGCTCAACAAAGATAAATCGAAGAAAATACAATTAAAAAAAAAAAAAAAGTCATGAATATGGCGGGAGGAAGGGGGAGAACGAAAAATAAACGGGGGAAAAAATTACATAGAGACTAAATTAAGTCCTAAAAGATTTTCTTTTTGCTTGCAAAGAGAAGGTCTCAAAGACTTAATAAAAATAGTCTCTAGAATTTTTTTAATGATATGGGGAGTGCGACTTACTCAAGATCGTAAACATGTCAGCACTGAAATTCATGACACACGATTGGTTATTTATAAGATGGTCGCGTATATATATATATATATATATATATATATATATATATATATATATATATGTGTGTGTGTGTGTGTGTGTGTGTGTGTGTGTGTATATATATAGTCTTGGAAGTTTTTGAACCTTTAAAACTATATAAAACACTTATTTAATTTTTATTTTTTATCATTCGTTAGAAAACTATTTAGTCAGTAAATCATTTAATCATCTGCAATCAATGCATCAACTTGCCCTCTCGAATTCACTATAGTACTAATGTACGGCGGAAGAAAACGTTTCTGAACGTGTAAAACGAAAATAAATATGCCGGTCGATATAAAAAAAAACAAGGTTTTGAACTAAAACAATCAATTTCACTATAAAATAAGGATTGAGAAACAATATGAACTAAGTCTATAATAGAATTAAAGAAGACAATATCTCTTCATGGACAACAGCAGGTGTATATTAAACATATATATATATATATATATATATATATATATATATATATATATATATATATATATATATATATATATATATATATATATATATATATATATATATATATATGATTGTAGAGCTGGATTAAATCCGATGATATGAAATAAAATGGAGGTGGAAGGACCTGAATACTCAACGTTTCGCCAGATTTATGCGGGCTTCTTCGAGAGGGATGGTCATTGACGAGAGAGTCGGAGGATTGGGGCTATATATAATGATGGGGGAGAGCAGCGTGTTTTCCTTATGTAAATTAGATGTCATATATACATGTATATACATTTTATGAGAGAAAATAAATTATAGTAAACTAGTGTGGTGGATTACGTCTAAAAGTTAAAATATCGTAGAGATTAAAAAATTGCGTCTGGAAATATAGCGGTGATAGATTAAGTAAATAAAATGACACGAGATTACGAAGGAAGTTTTTTTGTTTTTTTAAATTAGAGATAATTGAATTGGGATAGAATAGCGTAGTAACTTAAAAGATGGTGTCTAAAAATAAGAATTATTGACATGATGGAAACAACATTTCAGAATATCAATAAGATTTTCCATTATGAATTTCAAGCCTTCATATTCTAACCTGTTCAGCGCATTAATTATCTGTGTTTCAAGAAAATATGTATTTGCTTTGTTTCCTCCCAAAATTTCTTAATTTTTTTCAGGTAAACTGCTTCTTCCAATACGGACATTTACAGAGAAGGTGGAAGGCATTTTTACTCTTATGCTATTATCTACTCTCACAGTCCCACATAACAAACAAATGTCAGCTGACGTCAAACGATTATAAATAGCTAATGTGTGATACGTAGATTACTTATTTCTCGACTTTACGCAAGCACTCTGGCAATAAGAAAGAACGCATTATTTCAGTTTTAAATGTTTGTAATTCTTATTGGTAATTTTTTGTGTTTGACTTTTACTTCTCGCCTGGCTTGTTGTGTTAACAGCATTTCAAAAGATTTGAGGGGGTACTTATACGTTAAATTTGATATATAAGTAGACTAAAACTATCATCTTAATCACCCAACAAAAATATGAGATTCTAACCTGGTGATAAAACAAAAGAATTCTTCATAGTAGGTATGATTTAGATCAGCCGCTTACCACTGATTTCTCGCTAGCAGTGGAGGTCTGGTCAGTGTTCTCTCCTCAATCTTTCCATCCTCCTTGACCCTTCTCGATTATTTGGCATCACTCTTTTTTTTTAGGGGGGGCGGTGATGGGGTAATGAGAGGGGTTGGGGAAGGGATGGGGAGAGGATAGAGAACTTGTGGATATGCAGCTTTAATGTTCTTGGTTCCATGTAACGCTTCTTCATGTTTTGCCTCTGCAGCACCAAAGGTGCATCAGCATCCTTCGGCATGTTATGATAAGCAACCAGAAGGAGCCAATACAATTAGCCAATCAGCAGTCAACAGATGACAAGTTTCAATGAAATCGTGAAAGTCATTATAACAAGAAAAACATTTTTAATCGAAATTGAATTACAACACGCTGTATGAAGTAAAAAAGGGTAAAGTTTTTGCGAAAACCAATATCAACATAGCACCTTTTGAAATAAAAAAGACCCCCCTCCCCAACAAACGAAGTATACAGCAAATCCGTTGCCAAAGTCGCCGGAAAAATGGTTGGCTTATTCTACTGCTCCAGTAGATATCTCACGACCGATGCAATCTTCTACCTGTATAAGAGCTAAGTACGTCTTAGGATGGATTACTGTTGCCACATCTGGGCAGAAGCTACTCCAGCACTATTCTGCATTGACAGAGTTCAAAACCAGCTTCGAAATCTGGTAAATGATGCCCTTTTCTCTTCCCTGCAACCTCTTTCCCACAGAAAAGACGTTGCTAGCCTGTCTCTGCTCTATCGTTATTTTTATTGTAGATGCTCGTCTTAGCTCCAATTTATAGTCTTCTCTTGCCAAACTTTCACAAAAAAAAACATCATGTAGCTACAACCACTATAAACAATTCCCCCTACACTATCTGTGCCTAAATCTAAACATGGATTCCATCAACAAAACTTATTTCCTAGGAGTGTCCGCCTGTGGGACTTTGTTCTGTTAGCCTGCTTTTCAGCTGACTACAATATGGTCGTATTCAAGTCCAATGTAAACAAGTTCTTACTGAGCCGTCTCCTTAAATAACCAAATTATACTAATTTCCACCACTAACAATCACTACGCTGTTGTCCTGGTGACCACCATACACTCATTAACCCTTATCTTTGAGTGGCCTTTGGGCCTTGATAAATGGTGGCTCCCTTGTAAAAAATATTTTTTTATTTATTTTTTTTTCCACGGTGGTCATCACTTATCAAGACCCGGAAGCCACTCAGAGATAAGGGTTATTGCAAGTACAGTACGTTAGTGTGGAGATTTGATGAAGTGTTTACTTAAGGAGGCGGTTCATTAGGAATTTGTTAACGTTGGACTTGAAGACATCCAAGTTGTAGTCAGGTGGGAAGCAGGCAGACGGAACAGAGTTCCACAGACGTGCAGTTCTAAGAAAGAATCTTTGTTCATGGAATCCACGTTTTGATTTAGGCACAGATAATGAGTGGGGGAAATTTTTCACAGTGGATTCAGCTAGACGGGTGTTTTTCATGAAAGATTGGCGAGGGGGGACCAGAGATTGGAGTTCAGACGAGCACCTGCCATAGAAATAACGATAAAACAAGGATAGGCTCGCAACGTCTCTTCTGTGGGAGAGACGTTGCAGGGTAGAGAAAAGGGCATCCCCCACTAAACCACGAAGTCTATTTTGTACTCTGTCAAGGCAGGATAGGCTGTTTTTAGCAGCTCCTGCCCAGATATGGCAGCAGTATTCCATCCTTGGACGTACTTGGCTTTTATATAGATAGAGAATTGCATCAGTAGTGAGATATCTTCTGGAGTGGTAGAAGGATCCCACCATCTTTCCAGCGACCTTGGCAACTGACTTGATGTACGTGTTCCATTTCAGATCAGGAGTAAAGGACAAACCCAGAAGCTTGTCAAAACACGGGGCTTCTCCCAGACGAGAGCCATCCATTTCAATTGATGCCAGATGGGGATCAGAGCGTTGATGATGTAAGGATAGGAGCTTGGTTTTAGATGCATTAAAGGTAACCAGCCACGACTTCCCCCACTGAACCACACTCTCGAGATCAAAGGAGAGAGAATCAGAGAGAACTTTATCATTTACAGCGTTTGATGTGTTGCCGTAGATGGTCGTGTCATCAGCATAGATGTCAACGAATGATTTAAGTATATGTTCAGGGAGATCATTGATGTAGATCAGGAAGAGAGTTGGGCCCAGGATTGACCCTTGAGGGACTCCAGCATTAATACTGCAGGCCTCTGATTTTTGTCCATCGACCACTACTCTTATGAGCCTATCGCAAGTTTTCTCGTTGTAAGTAAATAAAAAGATTATTTATTTCAAACTTTTCGGGAAAATAAAATTCTTAATATACTTTTCTTTAACAAAATACTTTAATTTGAAACTGGAAACAAATTGTTTTCTTGCACGGTTGTTTTCATGTCGTAAAAAGTTTTTGTTTCTTTTTCGTCGTAAAAATATTTAATTGAAAATTTCTTGGAAAAATTTTTATTTTTATTTTTTTTGTCACTTTTTTCATATATTTACACTTATGTTAATTATTTTCTTATTTTACAGTTTTTGTTTTTGACCTCATCGTCATTGACAGTCTTCACATCAGCTTCTAGCTGCTTGCGCAACCATACTGATAGATACTGATGTGAAGTTGGGTCAGGTACTGGATAAGTACTGCTTTCTGTTTTCTTTCATCTTTACCACAAGGATAGGAGATTTGAATAAACCGATATAAGATAAATGGAAACGTTTTACTTTGTTAAGGTACTGCATAATATGCAATTGTTGTGATTTGGACGGGTTATAACTAGGGCTATGACAACAGCATATTTTTTTCATTGTTTTGACTCTCGAGTGTGTATCCGTTGATATCTTATATGCTTTTTGAGTGATATGGTTCCCCGTTGATTAACTGTATATAACTCTGCCAGATATATACTCAAGAGTCAAAACAATGAAAAGAATATGCTTTTGTCATAGGCCTAGTGATGACACGGATGACTAATAGTGATATATTTATAAGATAAATTATCTCAAAAGAGTAGATGTATGTGTGTGCCTGTGTGTCTGTGTGTAAATATTTAACTGATAAACTTTTAAACTACTTGTAACATAACACTGAACTCCGAGTGACAGGAAATAGTAATCATACACCAGGGATTGCTTATAATGGGTAAAATCTTTGTTTGGATGGATGAATAACGTGTACAGACATATATCGGCAAGTTGAAATGCAAAATTCATTTTAATTTGCCGACATATTTCTATTCCTATCTGCGCATGCCCAAATTCAATTCATTCTTCAAGTCGTTTAAATATTAAATCTTTCTTATCTGTCTCTTGATATCTACGTGGAACCCGACTGGAATGCTAATTTTTTTTTGTATCGATTCTAGCTGTTGGCACCCAAGTCATTTTTTTTTTTTTTATCAGTACTATATATTAGGCAAGATATAATATTCAATAGAGATTTAGCTCTGTAATAATAAATACGAAATCTGCATGAATCAAAATATATTTAAGCGTATTTTACAACCGGGCAAGTCCCACCTTTCTCTAGTATAAAATAATTATATAGAGGATAAGACACATTTATAAGCTATTCCTTTAAATCAGGCAGATGTTCCCATAGGAATTCAGAATGGTGTGCTGCTTGGATCGAATTCTTTTTGGGGTTATTGCATTAATTTCACTAATGTCCTTCAGAAACGCATGGATTCATATACCCCCTCCAATATTTGACTAGAATTAAACTTTAGATGTGCAACTAGTCTAGGAGAGAAAAGGCTTCAAAATAAAACCAATATTTATCTATTTATCCTGACATTACTTTTGTCATTTTGGAGTTTTTGTCACACGACTCAAACAATGTACTAGACCAGTTCGGGTTAGGATTGTGTAACGCTTGCTTCACCAAAGACTACTCGTGAAGACTTCGATTATCCGTTGCTACTGAAGGGCCCTGAAAGGAAAAATGTACGTATGAGTAAATTGAGATTTATCGACATGAACAGGGATAGAAATGAATGGAAATATATCTATAGATATGTTGATAGATAAATATATAATTAACGGAAACAATAGTAAAACTAAAAGTCGTCCTTCACGCATGCGCATCTTCGTACGAAAGGAAAAGAAACGTGTCTCCTTTTGTAAACTGTAGAATACCAAGACGACCGCCATGTTTTTGATGTTTACAACATAACAAAAAATTGCTAGGCTACAACACTCACGTGTGTGTGTCGAGGCTTGAGGACACTCCACGATGAGTGATATATATATATATATATATATATATATATATATATATATATATATATATATATATATATATATATATATATATATATATATATATGGCGGACTTACCGTGATTCTGTGTATTCATTTTACTTTTATAAGCGTTGAGTAATCAGTTCCAATTTTCGATGAAAAAAAAAAAAAATTAAGAGAATATTCGTAGTCAGTACAGATTACAAACAACGGTCAGGAACTTTTCATTCTAGATACAGATTAGTCAAGCACTCAAGCAGCCCTCGGGTGGTTGCAAAACCACAAAGAATAGGTCTATTTAAATATTGACCAGCCTTAACGTAACTTAACTTCAGTGATTTTGCTGGAACCAGTGTCATTACTACTACTACTACTACTACTACTACTACTACTACTACTCACTAGGAGTTTTCACACAGGCCATCCTCAAGGAATTCTCTTTCAAAACAATTCCTGGAGTCTGACTTATAACAAGGCTTCAGATTTCCAGTTGTCACCACCTCTTTCAATAACGTTTTCAAATTAGTTTGTGTTATCGCAATAGCCGTTTATCATTGATTTCTCGTTGGTAGCGACCATTGGGCTTCACTGGAATTTGGGTAGCAATAAATTTTCCCAAGCTCCCAGTCCTCTTCAAACTCATGGTCTGGTAAGTGCTTTCTCTCCTCGGTCTTTCCATTCTCGTTGATTATATGATGTGGTGCCAGTTTGTACCGACACTATAATTTTTTATTTATTTATTTATAGGGGGCGGAGTTTATTTAAAATTATATAGTTTCAGTTTTCATTATTCAATGTGGTGTTACTTTGTGTGTTATCATCCAGTGATTTCTATAATGAAGGAGTGAGATTTTGCTAACTAAATCAGTTAGGGTGAATTTTCGTTGACGGAATACAAGTGCAATACATTCATTGAAGCATATTTCGTGGAAGTACTTGTAAAATTATTGGTGTTTTGACGTTTCTGAAAGGCACACGGGGTGCTTCATGGTTAGGCAGTTGTTTGGCAGTGAAGAAATGGTAATGAGCTTCATTCTCTCTAACCGACTGACTGACTTTTTTGTGACGATTTTATTTATATAGACATTCTTTACCTATTGGAATGTTTAATATTTCCATTATCTATTGTTTCAACCTTTGACTGATATCCTCTTACATATTTCTAGGTCAAATTATGCATTCCATTAGACAATGGTGAAAAATCCTGAATTCTTCATATTGAATCCATTTGTGTGTGTGCAACCCATCGAATGTTTTTATTCCTGATATTGCCTGAGAATGTGTAAACTGTTTTTGACTTCTATTTGGGGGTATGAGACCAGTGGATTCGTCAATCATTTTTATAACCACCGGCTGTGCTAAACAACCAATGAAAACCTTCCAAAGTTAGTGTAAAAATTGTCGAATTTTGGATTCAATCAGTTCGCCGTTAACTATGCCACGGACCGCATTTGATTCTTGGCCGCCATCTTGGTTACTGCCAATAACTGATCTGAACAACGCCACCATCTTTGTTCAACATAATGTCTCAAAACTTAACAGAATGTCTGACCAAGGAATTGAACATTGTTTTACCAATGCAGGATAAGTGTGGGTGGAGATTGCGCAACCTTTGTCTTATAATTACATGTGCAACTATCTATACAGGGGTTATCCATTGTCTTTCGAGACTGAATGGAGGCGATTATGAAGAGGCATTCTGTTATCAAATTGGTTTAATTAAGCTGCATATTTACATATATGTTCACAATTTATTTTATTTCGTGTTATATGCAACTATAATCATACTATGTTTTTTTTTTATTAATTTAAATTGTGGTTTTTATTGTTGCGTGTTAATTTTTTTTTTCTTTTGCATAATGTGGACTATGTTTAGCTCAAAAAGGAGTCTGTAGAAATCAATGTTTATATGTTTATGCAGTTGTATGGTAAAAATTCACTCCTATACTAATTAACAGATCATTATGAATTTTGGGACACAGCTGCTAGGCATAGTGGGTTAAAATGTGGACTATGTTCAGCTTAATTAAGTTTTATGCAAAGAAGATAAAAAGAGGTGGAAGCACTTTAAAAAAAATCAGATATCTCTGGTTTTTGTAAAATTTAATATATTTGTTATCAATTAATAAATATTTCACAAATTGTAATTTTTATGGAGTTTTTTTACGGTTTTAGCTAACCCATTTTGGCATCATGGTAAGAATATTCACTAACGAGTCAGACTGGGGTTCGAATCTCGGTTAAATCATATCAAAAACTTAAAAAAATGATACTTGATGACCATACGATTTTTTTTATTTATTTAAATTAATTGTGTTTGTTGTGGTAGTTGTGGTTGTTGTGGTTGTTGTGGTGGTTGTGGTTGTTGTGGTTCTGTGCTAAACTTTCTTGCATATTAAAGCCTCAAAAAAGGTGTCTCGATAAAGATCAATGTTTATACATTTGTATGTACAAGATGCATTCCTAAACTAATTAACAGATCATTATGAATTTTGAAACACAACTGCTAGGCGTAAGGGATTAAGAATGTTAACTATGTTTTAGCTTAATTAAATTTTATTGCAAAGGGGATAAAAAGGGGCAGAAGCACTTAAGCAAAATTCAGATATCTCTGATTTTTGTGAAATTCAACCATATATATTAGTTATCAATTAACAAATATTCCACAAATTTTAATTTTTTGTGGAGTTTTTTAAGGTTTTAGCCGACCCATTTAGCATCATGGTAAGAATGTTCACTAACGGGTCAGAAGACTGGGGTTCAATCAAAGACTTAAAAAATGGTACTTGATGACCTCTTGGTAAACAGCATTACAAGATGATCAATGGTAAGTGGAGTAACCCTGGGAATGGAGTGGCGCCCTCCTTTACACTGCAGTGTAGCAGCTAATGAAAAGGGGACCTTTGGGTAGTCCTTGACTATAGTCAAACATTTAGTTTAGCTTAAAAGATCATGACATGAGCACAACGAATTCAAATGTGAGAATTCAAATATTTCAGATTTGCATTAAATGTTATGCACAATCATTAGACACCAATTAAGAAAGATTTTCGGAATTTCAATTTCTTAATAAAAAAAAACATTAAACCTTAAATTTGAAACATTTTCTAAAATTAAAATAATGTATTTTGATCAAAATTGAATGAGGATTCTGAACATAACGTTTAGTAACGATATATATCTCTACTATTATATAAAAGTAACTTTGTGTGTGAGTTCCTTCCTTATAGAATCCGAAACGGCTATCTTTTGCAAATTTCACACAAAGGTAATTTATATGTCTGGCAGTGTTCTTAGATATGTTTTGTACAGAAATTCGTCCTACAAATATCGAAAATCGAAAAAAATCCGATCCTAAAAATAGTCTTTCTTTCTTATAGATAAAAAAGAATTTTTATGCAGAATATTTTGGGTTGCACCGGCAAGGGAGATAATAAAATCTCAGCAAATAATTTTTTCTTAAAATAAAGACAGATCTGCTGACATCTGGAAACATAGCTCAGTGGTAGAGCAATCGATTACAGATTGAATGATCCCATATTCAAGCCCGAATGAATTCATTTTATGATAAAAGAGGTACAATTTAAAACCGCCGCAAATCATTTCTTTGTTTCCATATTTTAAAACTAAACATTAATCAGAAGTAAGTTTCCAGGGCATTCATGGTCAAGCCCAAATATCAGCTGACGTGATATTTTAAACAAACATAGACAGACTTTGATGAATAACATTATCATATTATTTATTTATTTATTTATTCATTCATTTATTTTATTTTATTTATTTATTTTGCAAATTAGTTCACCGAGAAAATTATTTCTCGTAATATATAATATTCAATAGAGAATAGATTTTATAATAATACATGCTCAATCTGCATAAATTAAAATATCATGTTTAAGCGTATTGTACGACCGAGCAACGCCGAACGTTCAGCTAGTTGATTATAATTTCGTACATGGGCATAAAAACTGGTGCAAAACTGTTCCTAGCTAGAAATGAATACAATCAAAATCGATGGCAGCAAATACTGTTTTTGTTTTTATTGCTGGTTATATTTCATGTTGGTGTCAGCTTTGGAGTTAATCTATGCTATTATGCCTTTAAGTCTTTCACGTTTCCCTCATTGTTGTAATTTACAATGCGCATTATTATTCACATCTTAAACCCTTCCTTTCCCCCTTTTTTAAGAGCAACGATTTCACCGGATAAAAAGAATGTTGTTTGAAAGCTTAGCCTGTTTCGTTGCTAAAGATATGGAGTAAACGCGAAATCCCTGATCCAAACTTAAAGTATCGACAACCCCACTGCGGAGAAAGGAAGGGGTTACCAAGAGATTATACCAGGCACTTAAATTCAATCATACCAATGAACAGTTACAAAAAGGAATTCTAAGATGATTTATTATTAAAAACATAAAATGTGGCGCGTACCTTATTCAGGGTTTATGAGTATACAGTGCATACTGCATAGGGAAATGTCCGATACTTATAAAGAGACCTGTAACCAATGATACCTCTTAGAAATAGTTTGGAAAAAAAAATTTTTTGTAATAGATAGCGAGCCCATTAAATCGGTGAGGAGAGGGAAGGAGAGAGGTAGTGGATATAAAAATTGGGGACGGTATCCAATTATTATATATATTTTTTTAAATAATATTTCTTAGTAGTAGGACATACTTTGGGGCATATAATAAAGAGTGTACATCAGGCATCATCATCAACAGGGATATGATTTTGGTTCAGTGGTTAACGATGCTGGGTTAGCAACCTGGATGGTCCAAGTTCGAACCCAATTAATTCCACGGAAACACTTTCACTTAGAAACGTTGGTAACCTTCACATGGTTCCTCCCGTCCTGATGTCCTTCTGGAAAGAATTCCTAATAGAAACATACTGGGAAAAGCGAATGTCAACAAAAAAATCATCATCATCATGAATGATGCTCAACAAGCAATCAGCATCAACAGGGCATCAGCATAGTATTATTATAATCCAAGCCTTACCACCCAGGATTACAGTTTTGCCATTTATTACGATAATAGTAAGTAGTATCAAGAAGGTTGAATGTCATTAACTCTAAAAACCAAATTATTATCCATTGTAGGGAAAAAAGCAAATTTAAGTATGGAAACTTCATAAACTTTATCGATGTACCTCCCCCCAACCAATTAGGATCCATCCTTATCTGCCTCTGACTCTCCTATATAACTTGCCCCCCCCCCAACAATTATCTCCACTGTAACCCCCTGTAAACACCCTTTTACCCTCCTAATCTCTCCCAAACCATCTGAATATCTAAACTGTCGACTGCTATTTGCCAGATACGAATATGCTAGGATTGAACTTGTTATATAACCACCTGGAGCCCTAAGGCCTTTAAAAATATTTATATATATATATTTTTTTTTCGTTGCTTTTCTATCTTTATAATTATAAAACTCAAATCGTCTTGCTTGATTGCTTGCTTTGGTGTTTAAACGGTCCTTCCAGTTCCAGTTTCAGAGTCCCGTTTAGGATCTCTGGTTTTGTGCAAACACTTGATACATACAAACGATATAGGCGGGATATATTAATTAACATCAAATAACGATAAGACAAAACAAGGTACTTTAGTATTTAACGTGCTGAAATAATAACGTTATTATTAAGAAACCTATTATTTAACATGGGGAAAGTAGGGTGTTTTATAACTATTCTGTACTTTCACCTAACGATTTACTAAAAAAAGATATCGTTAAACTTGAAAATAGTATTTGAAAAATAGCGCGGGTCGTTAAATGCAAAAACACCATTTAAAATCTCATAAATAAATAATGACGGGTAAGGCGAAGGCGCAGACCGAACTTTTCTCAAAGTGAGAAGTTGTTGTTGTTGTTGTTGTTGTTGTTGTTGTTGTTGTTTAATAATAATAATAATAATAATAATAATAATAACAATAATAACAATAATAACAATAATAATAATAATAATAAAATAAACAAACAACAACAAAAACAACAAAAACAGCAACAACAACAGCAATAATAATAATAATAATAATAATAATAATAATAATAATAATAATAATAATAATAATAATAATATCAGCAGCAGCAGCAACAGCAGCGCCCGTGGGGGGGCTGAAAAAGCCTACGTTGAATCGGAGCTGTAAATCGGTTTTGAAAATAAGGGATCGGTTTACTAGAGCGTTATTTGTGAAACTAAACCCGTTTCCAAATCTTTAAATATTGATTTTTTTCCAATTTTTTTTTTTATAATCTGGTAGTTTAGTGTCCAATAATCCGCAGAAATAGTTTTAAAAAAAAATGTAAGAGGGGTGCTGATTGTCCAGGTGCACCTACGTATTAAAAAACAATATTTTCTTTACCAAAGTTGTGTATGATTAAAACTAGAACTTGATTGACTACGTTTTTCGTGTCCAAAATTCTTTATTTACGATTATTTTATTTGTATTTTTCATTGCAAGTTGGAATTATTTTCAAACAAAAATAAAACAAATATGTTTTTCTAATGTAAATTAAAAAAAAAAAAAAAAGTATCTAATCAATTTACATATTTAAAAAAAAAATCTGTTTTTTTTTTACAACCTAACCCAGCATAGTTTACCCCCTAAAAAGAAATCAAAATCTACTTTTTTTTTGGCAAATACATATCAACGGCCTTTAAAGATAATATATATATAAAAAAAGATTTATTTTTTTTAATAATTAAAATTTAATATTTTAGCGTGGAGGGATCACTTTCCTATATAAATTTAACATAAAATGAGATCCTACTTCTTGGCGACGTTGTGAGACATGTAATCGTTAGCAATTTTTCAAGTTTGGTGGCGGGGTGTGGGTAGAAAGAAGGAATGGGATGAGAGTGGGCGTGGAGGTCATAATTTCCAAACATTTTTAAAAGATGTAGAAACACTTCAAAACATGTATGGGGCGGACTTTTCACTTTCTTTAAAGATTTGCTTTAGAAAAGGTCTCACCGTTAAATATTATTTAATCAGTTAATTAATATTTCCTGATATTTTTAAGGCTGTTAACGCACGCGCGTGCACACACAAACACGCGCGCACGCGCGCAAAAATAAAATAGGGTGGCCCTGTACAGGGCATACTCCCTCCTTGTATTGTTTCTTTTCTTTATTTTTTTCAATTTTTTTTTATATAAAGGATTTTTCGTCTAATCTAGGAGCAATGACGTTAAGACCTTAATTATCCAATGTATTCCATATTGTTTTCACTGGTCGCCACATTTGTTTTCACATGTGTGCATATACTGTTTACACATTTATACATTACTTCTCTATACTCACTTGCACTTTTATACATTAATTCTGTATATTCACTATACCATAGCTAACTATAACATATACTGACCCAACAGGTCACGGGTAATCATGTGTGTGTGTGTGTGTGTGTGTGTGTGTGTGTGTGTGTGTGTGTGTGTGTGTGTGAGGACACTTCTCAACCTATATACTCAATGATTTTTTATCAAGAAACTTAAAATTTGGTATATAGGGTATTCAGACATATGGAAAACTTTTTAATCAATTTTTATCCGGCAAAAAAGGTTGCTAAGAGCTCAGAATGTAAAAATTGGTATGTGAGAGTCATCGGAATTTAATCTGCTTTTTAACTGTTTCACGGCGGTGCATGTTCAAATCGTTTACATTGTGTTAAGAATAAGTAGGTTTAGAAACATTTTGTAAAGATCATATAAAGCTGTCCTAATAGTTATCGTACTTGATTTACTGTTTTAAGGTTTTGATTTCCATCTCAGCTCGAATATTTTTTTTTTTTACTTACAAGAAGTGAACTATTTAGAAAAAAAAGCAATACTTGCATGCACATGTCTTATTTATTTATTTTTTTTCATTTGTTTTTAAGGAATTTAACGTTACGTTTAATACCAGGCAACGCCAGGTACATCTTCTACACATACACCAGTATATTTTTTTCTTTTTTCAATATATTTTCTTCTTATATATATATATATATATATATATATATATATATATATATATATATATATATATATATATATATATATATATATATATATATAACAAGACCAGATGGCTGTCCACTCGATGCAAGATGACGTGAGTTATTTTAGTTCTCCTTAACTTTTACATATTACATCGTTATGCATTTTGATTTTCTGTTTTTATTGATCAGTCTTCAGAAGGAACTATCAAATGTTCACATACAAATATTGATTGTCACTGTGAACAAAACAGATCTGTAAAACGTGCAGAAGTTTTCTTTTTTTGGAAAAAAAATGATTGACGGATAAAACATTTGACTTTGAAATATAGCAAGTTTGTTATTTATTTATATACTAGCGAGGGGTACCCGGCGTTGCCCGGGTGTTTGGAAGTGTGTGTGGTTTGGGGTAAATAAAAAGAAAAATTGTTGGTTATTAAAAAAAAAAAAAAAAAAAGCCTTGACGCGCAGTTGGAAAATAGTAAAGTGTGAAAAAAACAGGTGCCCGTTTTTGACGAGTTATTGACTTGAACTTTGAGTGTAGGACAGTGTTTTATTTAACGCGAGTCTGTTTTTTATGCGATAAGCTTAATGCACATGCGGCGATGGTACGCGATAGCTATTCAGCAGTTAACATTTTCTGCGGGACAGTTTTTAATGAGGTCAATAAACCGGTTTGTTTGTTTTTAACTAACTTTTTATTAGGGGGGGGTGTCTTGTCTCGAAATGAAAGCAACCGTCTGATATGACGAAGCCGACATTGACCAAACGTTACATAGCTTTCTAGAGACCACTGACCATGGGCCAGTATTTCGAATCGAGTTTCGCTTCTTTTTTTTTTTTTTTTTTTTTTTATACGGAAAAACAAATGCAACACGTGCAGATCCGAAAATGTTGAATAATTAACGTTTCAAAAGCGGGCAAATTAAATAGAGAGGCGACCACCGTTGTTAAGTCATAGATATTATCATTTAGACGTGATATAAAAAGTTTTAAAAATGAGCGACGGCCTCGAGAATCCGCCGGAAAAAAAGCCTTTTGAAGACATACACAAAAAGCGAACACACATACATTTTCGCTTTTATTTATTTATATATGCTCTGTTGTTATATCTTAACAGACACCTTTTGGTATACACAAAGAATACAAAATGTTTGCAGAAGCGTGCATTTTCACAAATATATAAAGTTCTTGCGGGTTTTAACTTTTAAATTCAGATAAACATATCGCGGCTCAAACAAAAAATTATTGATTGAAATAAGCACCATCAGAAGTAACACACTTTTGCCAATGCGAAACAAGTGTATTTGTGACAGTAACACAAAAATCTTGAGTTCGGGAAGCGTTTTTGATATCACTCAGATTTTTTTTAAGCATTTCTCACGCAGATGCTTAAAAAAAGTGGTAGTCAGTAGGTGAGAGGTCTGGAGAGTAAGGCGGATGAGACAAGGTTTTTAATATATAAATTTTAGAACAGTTCTTGTGGGAGATATTGTTTTAAAAATTAAATTAATTAAATTTTTTTTAATATACTAATTGTTCTGTTTTGTGTTCTCGAACTCTGGAATTTTTCCGTTGAACTTGAGAATCTGCACAGAAATTTGGCCGGAGGTTACATTGATCGAAATGTTAACAAAGTGTAGTATCTGTTCTGGTGCTACACTAGGTGTATCAGAATTTTTGTCGGAATTTTTGACACCCCTAACACGAAACTGCGAATAAAATATAAAAATCTCGTAATTTCTCTGTTAAAAGTGGGTTATTTATTTTCTTTATGAATTATACTTCCAAAATAAACTATTAAAGTTTTTTTAAAAGTAATAGGAATATATTTTTTTTAAACAGTAATGAATTTTCAGGGTCAATGTGAAATTTTATGTTCTTTCCAATAAACCGAATATAATATTTTAGACAAACGTTTTTTTTAATTCACGCCCCCCCCCCCCATTTTCAAGTTTCTATTAAAAAGTAAATAATTAATTTACTCACAAATTGAAGAGAAAAGGTCAATAAATAATATATTCAAATTTAAAACAAAAAAAATCAAGTGTTTTTTAGAATTTTACCTGTAAAGTTTGAAGTTTAAAACCTTTTTTTTTTAAACCACGTTATTTGTTTTTTCTTTTTTTTTAATGTAACCTTGGTCTTGCTCCTTTAATTGAAAAAAAAAAATTAGGGCTTGAATTACATTTTTCGAGGAGTTATAAGCTTGGAAAGACAGGGGGTCGAATAATTCACGCTTCCCATTTTGAAATGTCTATTAAAAAGTAAATAATTAATTTATGTACCAAAGTCTTATATATCACAAATTGAAGAGAGAATGTCAATAAATAATATATTCAAATTTAAAACAAAAAAAAAACCTGTTTTTTTTTTTTAGAAATTTACCTGTAAAGTCCGAAGTTTAAAACCTTTAAAAAAAAAACACGTTTTTTTTTGTTTGTTTTTGTAATGAAACCTTGGTCCTTGCTCCTTTAATTGAAAAAAAATTTGGGCTTGAATTACATTTTTCGAGGAGTTATAAGCTTGGAAAGATGGGGTGGAATTATTCACTATTTTCACGAAATTTCTGACACACCTAGTGCTATTGCTACACTTCCCCTATTCTCTCCTCGTTCAATGAAAGTGAAATCCTTCCAGACTGAGGCAATTTTTATTTTTGTTCCGACCCTGAGTGTCCCTTTTTAGAGCTGGATATTCCCCACATTAAAAAAAACAAAAAAAAAAAAAAACCGACCCTGTGTCTAACTTTACCCTCTCGGGGAGTTAAGTAAATAAGAACACTCAACATAAGAACAGTAGTACGAAATGTGTTCATAATTTATAAAAATCGATTTTATTTGGTTTTAAAGAACCCTTAACATTTTAAGATATGTTTTAAAATATAATTTTGGGAGAGGAGTAGCCGTTTTTTTTAAAAAGACTCTTGAACAACGAGTTATTTTCAATCCATATTTATTCAATAATCGCCCTAACCCTCCATCCTAAATTCTAAAATAATTTTGTTTTTAGTAGGTTCACAAATATCGCCAAAAAAGTAGATTATCATTGGGGGTACTTTTAAATGTAGATATAATTTCTTTTTTTTTAATTTTGACAAACTTGTAAATGTTTTCCCTTCATGTATTTTATCCAAGACTTTGATGAATTTATTGTGAGATATTGTATATTTTTAGCTTTCTCGAAAGATACAATAAAACATTAATAATTTCAGAGGACACAGTGATCAGACAAAGCGGCTCCAAGAAAATAAAACTTGCTCATTTGTTTTAGATCTTTTAACTGTGGACTCTTTGAGAAGCGTCATCTAAACATTTGGCAAGTAGATACGAAAAAATACTTGAATACTTGATCGAACTTCAGACAGCATCTGGCGTCGTAAGAAGTCTAAGCATAAGTAAATGATAATGCAGAATCGAAGAAAATTTGATGCTAAAAGTTCTTCACACGGAATGATTAAAATTCATAAATTCAATCCAAAGCTAAGCTTTTTTCACAACGATTTGTCCATTTCTTGTCATATTTGTCAATGCTGAGTGAGAAAGCAGACAAAAACCTACCGGACAAAACCCAACTGGACAAAGGTATAAACCCATAAAATAAATAAATTAAAGATTAAAAAAAAAAAACATTTTTTATATTCTATTTTAATTTAATTAGCAATAATGTTTGGTATTATTTTTCTTGCACAATATTTCTAATTTTAAACAATCATTTCGATGCCTTGTAAATAAACTGCATTCTTGAAGAGTTTACCTCGTGAATTTTCGGAAAGTTTCAAGTTTTGTTTTATTTATTTTACGCAAATAAAATATTACATCTTATTTGGATCTTATTATGTTCTATAGAGTTTAGTTTTACTAATAGTTTAAAACCAAAGATTCATCATCAGTACATGCAATGGAAAATTAAGCTTTAAAAAATATTAAAAGAATCAATTTTGGAATGGGAAATTAGGCACAAATTTTCCCGATACCGATACCGATATCGATACCGATTTCGATACTCCCAAAAGTTCCGATTTTTCAGATTACCGATTCCGATTAATCGTCCAAACACGACCTCTTGCGCTTCAGCGGTAATATGCTGTGTTTGAGATGAATATAAGTAAAAAAAAAAAATAAATAAAAATAAAAAAAAAATTAAAAAATGTTGTCATAGTCAATCCAACGTAGTGTGCTAAAAAGCATTTAAAGTACGAATTTCTGTCCGTGTTGGTCTAAAGATCTATAAATCTTATCTCGAGTGTTGAATCGTTAAACTATTAAACTTTATGTGACAAATGAATGACCTTAAATGACAGATTGTCTACTATTTCTTAGCCGCGTGAATTACTCCCACACGCTGTGAAAGTTTGAAGTTCGTGAAATTAGCGGAGGTCGGTTCGTAATTGCTTTAAAGGAGATTAGCTTTTAGCCCTGAACTAAATGTTTATTTGTTTAGAACATCCGGTTGCATTGTGAGGAATGGAATAAGTTCCCAAATTTGAACATTGTGCTGTTTTTAATTATTTCAACATCTGATCTGTGTCTAGTTTGGAAATTTATTTCAAGTCTCTGGACGCCATATTAGAAAAAGCTTAAGCGGTAAACTGGGTAACTTTTGATTTGTTATTCTTTTAAATTATTTTTTTTAAATCGTCATCTTGTAAACTTGTTACGGAATTTATGACATGAATTTATGATAATTTGTATTATTTGGTTAGTTCAAAATAATGTTCTCATCTTCGATGTGTGGGGGTCGTCAGGCCTTTTTAGGAACTAACTTCCTCCACAAATAAATAAAAATAAAAAGAAGACTTACATGCAAAACAAACGGAAGTTTATTCACAGAAACCAACCATTAA
>NC_136503.1:10093155-10105655 GCF_053919585.1 Euprymna scolopes | reverse complement strand
TGGTCCGTCTTGTTGAGTTGGTCAACCATTCCACGTTATGGACGTTGAAGTCACCACAGATGTGGATGTTAGCCGAGGGATGTGCAGACAGGATGTGGTCTATTTTTTCCAATATGCTCTTAAAGATAGTAACTCAGCTGTTATGAGACCGATAGAGGGCAAATATAAATGCAGTGGTGTAAGCAAGTGCAACCCGGAAGCACATATAAGGTAAATTAGTGGAGTGTTCGCTCGCGCCTGGCCGCATAGGATGGAAATATGTCACAAAGTTTCACAAGGTTTTTTAATATAGATCCACAAAATATTGTGATAAGTGTCTCAGTGTGAACAGGTATGGTATAATAAATTATGGAGTTTATCTATTTTATTTTTACTTTCATCATATTTTGCTTTCGAAGCTATCTCTTTACAACCCTTTCTTTTCATAACCTATCATACTTCCATAAATCAGCTAGACGAGTGTTTCTTGTGAAAGTTTGGCGAGGGGGGACCATAGATTGAAGCTCAGTTGAACACTTTCCATGAAAATAACGATACATCAGAGACAAACTCGCAACATCTCTTCTGTGAGATAGAGGTTGCAAGGAGGAGAAAAGGACATCTCCTACGAGGTTACGAAGTCTATTTTGAACTCTATCAAGGCAGGACAAGTCCTTTCTAGCAGCTCCTGCCCAGATGTGGCAACAGTATTCCATCCTTGGACATACCTGGCTCTTATATAGATAGAGAATAGCATCAGCAGCGAGATATCTACCGGATCGATAGAAAGATCCCACCATTTTTCCAGCGGCCTTGGCAACAGATCATCTACGACTCATCAGTGGCTGAATCTAGCATATACATATGGAGATATACATGGAGTACAATTTCGAATTATCGCTTCTGAAATGAGAGTACGCAGTTGTCGTGTATAAAATAAAGTGTTCCATTTGAAAGTCCACGCAGATTCAGTTTGACAGAAAGATCCTTGAGTTAGACAATATACACCTGAAAAAATTTGGAGGTGACATCGGCCGAAACGCTGTGAAAATAATACTGAAAATGAGAACAGTAGCCTGAATAACCCCACTAATATGAATTATCAATCCTCATCCAAAAAATTCGGAAATATAAAAACATTCATGCTCGTTTAACGGCGCTTTCTTGTCGGAAAAAGAGTGTTGACTTGTAAACGAATTGTCTCCCATAGTTTTTGCTGGACTTTGAGATTGCATATCATCAGGAGAGCTAACACTTTAATATGATCATTCCATGGAGTCGGTTGTTAAAAGTAAAGTACTAACAAATTCAGTATTATTTTCACAGGTTCTAAGATTTGGATTAGGAAGGTTAATATGGTTTGGTATACGCATACACACACACACACGCGCGTTCACACATGTACACACACACACACGCGCACACACACACACACATATATGTATGCGTGTGGCAGATAAAACAAGGATATAGAAATAGTTTCTAATCATGTTCAAATGATGGAAATACCCCATTAGTTTTTTTGTATTTTTTTATCTAAACGGCTGCAAAATGAATAACTAAATATTGCATGTCGTTGACTATTGTCCTAACTGCGTTCAAACACGTGATGGTCAGCTAAGCATTAATCATTGGCGGCCAACCTTTCTTTTCGCTAACTCTCTCTCTCTCACACACACACACACACACGTATTTATATATATATATATATATATATATATATATATATATATATATATATATATAATAGTGTTGGGACGATGAATCGGAATCGGGAATTAGAAAGCTCAAAACTTTTAGAGGTGTCGAAATCATGTCAGTGAAACTATGGTACATCTCTGAAATAGGTAATGTATACTTTTTAAGTACATAATTTATACACACACACACACACACACACACACACGCTTAATATACAATATTAATAATTTTTAATTAATTTCATAATTTTTTTCTTGCCAACAATGATCTTTGAAAGTGAGGCAGGTTCAGCACTGGTTCAATCCTGTGGAGAAAGCAGCGTTTTGTTCTCTTTACTTATGTTTTTTCTTTCTAATAAATACATGTAAATATTTTGTAGTGCCTTTAAATAACGGTGACCTCATTTGGATTGTTGAAAGGCGAACAAATAAAGAATAAAAATAAAAGAACGAAACAAAAAGACTAATCCACCCCAAGCACAATTACCCCATAGAATTTGCTTGCATTTTGTAAACAACTGATGTAGGATTTATCTTATTTGGGTAAATTAATAATTTATTAGTTTCCAAGGGTGAATTTATAATGAAAGGGAATCTCCTTGATGACTCACGCACACACAGAAGTCTTACCACTCACTTAGCCACCAGATTGGGGTTACCGGAGTAGCTTTCTCTCAGTTGTTAAACATTTACTAGTTTTCTACCCACAATATATTGTCAGTCATTAACTATCATAATATAAATTACATTTCAGTCCCAGCGTGTGAAAAAATAGAGTGAGTGATGGTTTTTATCGTGATATGTCCCCTGAAAGGGATATATTCGTTGGAAATAGCTAAGTGGTCTTGGCTTCTGTATTTGAATAATAATCTAGTTAAGTCTCCTTACTGAATGAGTATAAAAAAAAGAAGAAAATTAGATGAAGAAAAATATTTGTTCGAACTCCTGCTTTCCCCTGAAAGGGATATATTCGTTGGAAATAGCTAAGTGGTCTTGGCTTCTGTATTTGAATAATAATCTAGTTAAGTCTCCTTACTGAATGAGTATAAAAAAAAGAAGAAAATTAGATGAAGAAAAATATTTGTTCGAACTCCTGCTTTCCCATGAAAGGGATATATTCGTTGGAAATAGCTAAGTGGTCTTGGCTTCTGTATTTGAATAATAATCTAGTTAAGTCTCCTTACTGAATGAGTATAAAAAAAAGAAGAAAATTAGATGAAGAAAAATATTTGTTCGAACTCCTGCTTTCCCCTGAAAGGGATATATTCGTTGGAAATAGCTAAGTGGTCTTGGCTTCTGTATTTGAATAATAATCTAGTTAAGTCTCCTTACTGAATGAGTATAAAAAAAAGAAGAAAATTAGATGAAGAAAAATATTTGTTCGAACTCCTGCTTTCCCATGACTACCTTCAACTGTAATTTCCACCGTCCGTTCTCTCTCTCAGCTGTCGAAAAACTGAAAAACCACCTCATGCTTCCAACTCGTCCTTTTCATAACAGTTTCTGTCCTCCTATGCAAATCAATACGATATGTACCATATGTATATTACTGAGCCTTCTACAAACGAAGGTCTTTTCTTTCATTTTCCCTCATTCCATCACCTGACAGGAAAGAGAGAGGCGCACCCGTTTGCGTGAATCACTTTCTTCATTATTTTCACCACCTAATCAATTTCACTAATGTTGTTCTTCAGTTCTGCTACACTTAAGCGTGAGGCTTTTGGCGTACCTTTCGACGTCTCTCTAAGTGGTTCTACCAGTCGGTATTTATGGCTTACACAAGTCAATCATATTCTTGTAAGGAAAACCCCGGATGCATTCGTATTCATTACATCATATAACATGGTTCAAGGGACGGATTTCAAAAGCATTTTTCTCAGACCGTCATTTTATCAATATTTATTTATTTACTACATACATTAAATTACATTGCAGTGTGTATCCTGCATCGGCAGAGTTGACCACGAAATCCTCCGTCTGGATAAATCATCTTAAGAGTGCTGAAGAGTGGATTTCAGATGCACTTTGTGTCCATCCGCCATTTTATGAATATTTGTTTTCTACTTACTTTTTATTACTTTATCTACCATTATTCAACCCTCCCAGGCTTTGCCTTCTCTCTTTGAGAAGGTGTTTGTTTATTGTTAATCACCTGAAGCGCCCTTACCAGGGAATGCCGACGGGACGTTCAAGATTTTTTTGCAGGTCAGAGATCCGCCTCCTCTGGGGCACTTGTTGTATTGTGTATCATAAAAGGGATCGTGTGTGATCGTTTAATCAGGGTTAATGTTGTGTGATCGTCTAGTTGTTCCATCTATTTGTTCATATGCCATTGTGTGTGTGTGTGGTACATGTATTTTAGATATACCTTCTGCGTCGTGGATGTTGGTCCATCTGAATTCATCTCGTCTTGGGGAGGAGAAGACTGGTACCTGTTTTGGGGACGAAGATTCATTTCACTCCAAATGATAAATCGGTTTTATAGTTTTTATTTCACTTTCCAGATGTCTCGCAGAAGGGTGGGAAGTGAATCTCTGGCTTGCGTGGTACACGTCAGCGTCCCCCCAGTGAAGAGGAGGAGACGTCTGTGAAGCCGTCTGTCGCCTTCTAAGTCCAAACCAAATCTCAACGATTCAGCTCACCTGATTACGTGACTCACACGCAATCCGATCAGCTGATCCTGACTTCCAGTCAATATGTTAACAATATAATTTAAACCCCCTCTCTTTCTTTCTCTCTCTCTCTCTCTCTCTCTCTCTCTCTCTCTCGATTCATTCTTTAACATTCCTTCTATCCTTATTTTCAAAAAATGTACGCATTTTTAAATTCTAGTACATTTTTTCTATATCTACACAACCATACGGCTACGAAAGATCAGGCTAAAAAAAACTCCTTTAGTCAGCCTTTTCCTACTGACTTCATAATTATTTTTTTTCTTTATTAGATCAGATCCTCTCTGATCTTCTTGGCATTACTTTTTGGGTGTAGGGTATTCCTCCCCTGATCCACGTCAGCTGCTGTATCAAGCCACCTTATGCTGTAAACTCACTTTACCTCTTTCGAAATTGACAACTCCTTTCGTCCCAAAAGTGCCCTGATCGTATCCTTTGCCCAGTTGTTCTATTAATTATGGCTTTGTTTTCATTTTGTAACTATCTTATCTTTTTCTGAGACATCTCAAAGCTCATAATTAATCTTTGTGATTTGCTTCCAAATTTTAAGATATACCTACATCAGAGCTTCGAAGATCCAGCAGAGATATCCTGCATTCATGCATCTCTAAAAAAAAAATATAAGGTTATATCTTCTTATGTACCTACGGTGTATTTTACTTTTCTCTCACCCCATTAAGCAATATGTGATTTGCCTACGGTACTGACTCACATAAGTCTTTGGTACCCTTAAGGATTCTCATATCCTCTCCACACCTGTCTCTAATTAATTGAGCTAAGTCTTACCTCCTGCTTGGAATCGTCACATGCGTACAGCTTTTTTATTCAAGCACTTAATTCCACAGGGTCCATTTTATTTTCCGAATGGGGCATCTCTAATGCTTACCCATCAAGTTACTCTTCTTGCGAAAAAAATATTTATGGACTTTAAAAAAAAATACAAAAAGCAAATTATTAAAAAAGAAAATCTCTCTTTTGGCTTATCACATCTGTAAAAACTTCTCAAAAATACCCGTTTACACAATTGCTAAAATTCTAATTTATTCTAGGCCAACCATCTTATCAGTATCATCTTATTTTTCCTAAATCATTTCAGTTCTAATGTATATACCTAATAATGACTACGCATCCGTAGAAAAATCCCACAAAAGAAAACGACACAAAAAATTTCTACAACTTTTCGAAAATTAGAATAAATATCGACTGAACCTTTGACTCTTCCAAAACTTAAGAACTAGTTGATCGCTTATTCAACCCAGTAGTGTGTGTTCTTTTTTTTCTTACACTGCTTCAATCTTATTTCTTTATTTTTTTCCCAATTTTATTATTATTATCACTATCATTATTAATTAATTAACAGTATGTTCTTACTTTTTAAATTCTTCATTATTTCAATAAACCCCACAAGGCAAAAACTCACTCCTCCTCCATTCTGCGAAAAAAAAAAATACATGCCAAAGAACAAGAAAATCCTGCACAATACCGATTCGAGAAAACATCAATTACATAAAAATAAAAATAAAAAAATTCTTATAAGCATTCACAAAGTCTCATCTAATCCAGAATAAAATTTAAAATAACAAAACACAGATTCTTGGAAACCCAAAATTGTCCACGTCAACAAATTCTGAGGTCGGCTGCATCACCTTTACCACCTCACAGAATATCAAAAATAAAAAAAAACATCACAGTCGTTTACAAAAAAAATACAAAGACATTTACAATTAAAATACATGGTCGTTTCCAAAAACAAAACAAAAAACGACTCATTTATAAACTTCCAGACAATCCTTCACAAAACAAAAGTTCAAATCGATGGAAACTAAAATTGTCCACGTCACCCAACACTGTTTTTTTTTTTAAAGAAAAAAATATCACATTTTACTTATCTGAGTGATTATTATTATGGCATCTTCTGCCATTTCCTAAAAACATACATTTTAACATTTTATAAACAGTTTACATCGATTTACATACAATGAATAACATTTTTCCACACCGGGAAAAAAATTTCCTAAGGAAAAAATACCGTACAATTAGAGAAAAAAAAAATTCACATTGGCAGAACCTGTCCATTGTTTCTTCACAAGAGACCGAGTTTTACAGTCTAAAAATTGCAACATTTTAAGTGTGTATAATTGTGTAACTTCTAACTTATAACAAATATTTTTGATTGACGTTCTCTCTGGTAATGTGGCAGGCCTTCTCCCAAACACTGTAACTAAAGTCATATGCTCTATTTCTTCTTTTTCTTTTTTTTCTTTCACTGTTTTACACATTGGCTGTACATTGAAAATCAACAATTTAATATCTGTATTTCGATCGATATATCTGTTTTTTTTTTTTCAATTTCTTCTATTTACATTTTCTACACCATAAAGTTCTTTTTTCTTTCTTTCTATTTTACACATTGGCTGTATTAATATTTTTTCTTTCTTCTGTGTTTTCAATTTTCATATTCAATATCAACAATTCGTTATATGTATGTCGATCGAGCTATCTGGTTTTTTTCAATTCTTCTTAATAAATCTATCTATATATAATTTTAATGGGTCTATTTTTCTCCGTTGTGTCTATATATTTTTTTTCTACGGTAACCTCCAGGTTCGATTTTTTTTTTTACTTTTCTGTAATTTTGTTTATCTTTGTATCTTTTATGTCAAGTGTACAATATGTTTTTTTCGTTGTGTCTATATATTTTTTTATGGTAACCTTCAGGTTCGATTTTTTTTCTTTCCACCCTTATACGGGTGGATTGGTCCACGGGCACCAAAATTTATATTTGTTGCGTTGTGTATCATAAAGGGGATCGTGTGTGATCGTCTAATCAGGGTTAATGTTGTGTGATCATCTAGTTGTTCTGTCTATTTGATCATATGCCGTTGTGTGTGTGCGTGTGTGTGTGTGTGTGTGTGTGTGTGTGTGTGTGTGTGTGTGTGTGTGTGTGTGTGTGTGTGTGTGTGTGTGTGTGTGGTACATGTATTGTAGACATACCTTCTGCATCATGGATGTTGGTCCATCTGAATTCATCTCGTCTTGCAGGGGAGACTGGTACCTGTTTTGGGGACGAAGATTCATTTCACTCCAAACAGTAGTTTTTATTTCACTTTCCAGATGTCTCACAGAAGGATGGAAAGTGAATCACTGGCTTGCGTGGTACACGTCAGCGTCCCCCCCCCAGTGAAGGGGAGGAGACATCTGTGAAGCCGTCTGTCGCCTTCTAAGTCCAAACCAAATCTCAACAATTCAGCTAATCTTATCACATGACTCATACGCAATCCGATCAGCTGATCCTGACTTACTTCCGGTCAACGTGTCTACAATATAATTTACACCCCACCCCTCTCTCTCTCTCTCTCTCTCTCTCTCTCTCGATCCATTCTCTAACACACTGACCTCTCAATTCCACTTCCCAAACCTGGTGTCTTAAGTCTTGCAGCAGGCGAGAACTATCACCTCCACCCCCCAAAATGACACTGTGATGTAAGTAAAATATTATAATGGAAAATAATCGTTTAAATGTGAACCAAGAACTCTAGTTTAAAAAATAAAAAATGAAAAATAAACTTTTTATACCTACTATTCTATTGTGTCACTACATGGACTCTTCCTGATACTTTGAATAATTCTAATGGTGATAACAGGCAGTCTCTGACAACTTTTTTACTTGAAAATACATATTTGAATTTTTTTTTTTTTTTGTCCTGCTCACTCATTAGTTGTTGTCTCGCTCCTTTAAGGCCTCAGGGATTGGCTAACAAGAATTTCCCCACTCCTCTAGGGTCATGTGAACCAGCCTATAAAATCCTTGCACACAGTGTTCTGGCCTCTTTTTGAAGCCAGTAGGACAACAACAGACTTGATAAGCCCACGACGGCAGCCATTGAAAGCCATCTCACTACTTTTCGTTCATTTCAAAAGTACATTCAACAATAAAAAACACCGTATGAAAACAACCCTAGAAAAAAAATACTGGGAACTCAAGGAAAGTGGATGTTTGCTGGTAGTCGAATGGAAAATAGTAAGACAAGCAAACACCTGTAGAGATCTAGACGACTCATGTAGATTATGCCTTCATGAAAAATTTGCTATCCTTTACTTTAAAAAACCCTAACATCTATTAAACGGTAGGAGAGAAATAGCGAACAACTGTGTTCACAGGATAAAATTTAGGATAGAGATACAAAATAACTTTAAAACTAACAAAAACAATAGAAAATAAACAAATAAATAAATAAACATGCATATACATAAAGTATCACACATATATATGTATATATATATATATATATATATATGTATAAATATATATATATATATGCATATATATATATATATATGTATATATAAACTAACATAAAAAACCTTACCTAGATTTAAAACAGGTCAAGACACTAGATATCTAGGCTAAATAGAGCATACACAAAGAATCAGGTCACCCAGAGGTCAAATGGGCCTTTGTCCTGTAAGTGCATGTTCATTGGCTGATAGAAAGGGCGCGGTGGATACTAGAAAGCTGATTGGCTAACTAAAATCTCAATAGAAGGTGCGTATATAAAAACTACAGACAACCGCAAAATTCGTGCATAATCCTGAAGAATCCTAGAGTGGATGAAACGCTGAATATTCAGTGTAGCTTAATCGCCATATATATTTTATAAATTACTATATATACATATATATATATATATATATATAAAAGATATTCCACTCTTCACTGATGAGAAGGAAAGTATTTCTTTCAAAACACCACAAACTAAGAATAATCCACTTAATTTGTGTCGCTTTTTTGAAAAGGTCGCTGGAAAGATGGTGGGATCCTTCTACCGCTCCAGAAGATATCTCACTACTGATGCAATTCTCTATCTATATAAAAGCCAAGTACGTCCAAGGATGGAATACTGTTGCCATATCTGGGCAGGAGCTGCTAAAAACAGCCTATCCTGCCTTGACAGAGTACAAAATAGACTTCGTGGCTTAGTGGGGGATGTCCTTTTCTCTACCCTGCAACCTCTCTCCCACAGAAGAGACGTTGCGAGCCTATCCTTGTTTTATCGTTATTTCCATGGCAGGTGCTTGTCTGAACTCCAATCTCTGGTCCCCCCTCGCCAATCTTTCACAAAAAACACCCGTCTAGCTGAATCCACTGTGAAAAATTTCCCCCACTCTATATCTGTACTAAATCAAACGCGGATTCCATGAACAAAGCTTCTTTCTTAGAACTGCACGCCTGTGGAACTCTGTTCCGTCTGCCTGCTTCCCACTGGACTACAACTTGGATGTGTTCAAGTCCAACGTTAACAAATTCCTAATGAACCGCCCCCTTAAGTAAACACTTCATCAAATCTCCACACTAACGTAATGTACTTGCAATAACCCTTATCCCTGAGTGGCTTCCGGGCCTTGATAAGTGGTGATCACTATGTAAAAAAAAAAACAAAAAAAAACTCTTCTTAAATGTTTTAACATATTATATTAATTCTTTGTTCTTATATATATATATATAAGTAAGGATTTCTATCAGCTAGTTTACATACATTCCAATTAATTCTTAATAAAAAGTCTGACACAAGACAAAAAGACTGAATATAAGAAGTTTTAACTTAGTCACATCAAAACATTAGTTTCTTTTTTAATGTACAAAAAAAAGGTTCAAAAGTGTGTCAGATGGCCAGTACGGCAGCATAGCGAGGATTGGTAATAATAGTTGTAGCCAATCCGAACCTCATTATCAAAGAAAACGGCTCAACAAGAATTTGATAACACTGAACTTGAAGACGATTATGTTATATTTAGCTGTGAAGCAGTCCCATTATATTGTGTTACACAAGTGTGTAGTTCTTGGAAAAAAACATTTCTCATGAAAGTTCCATTTATTTTTAAGTACACAGATGAAGAAAAGAAGATTATTTACAGTGGTGGTAAGTAGACGAGTTTTTGCTGTGAATGTTTTACAAGCGGGAAATCATTGACTGAATCTCAGTCGAGTGCCTAATATGAAAATAACGATAGAGCAGAGAAAGGCTAGCAATCTCTCTTCTGGGAGAAAAAGGTTAATAAGAATAACTACATACATGCATGCATAAATGTACATACAAACACATACAAACAAATACATTACGGATTCATTTTATTTAGTGAAACGAGACTCGCTGTATTAATTGCATGCATGTTAATTAAGTTCGTATCTGAAACGTAAACATAAATTATGGATTAATGTATTTACGATGGAAAACTAATGAGCTGACATGAATATCAAACAACGAATCTCGTTCAGTGAACGCTGTATGTCCTTGCCCCTATTTATAGTCCTTATTCTACACGGTTGCATCTGTGACCTACTTGTGTTAGTGCGTTATGCTTATTAGAATGATCAGTTAGTGGCGCGAGTTCGAATCCTGTCGATGGCTGCACATTTTTCTATAATGTTATTTTGCGTTTGGTTTTCAGGCTGCAGGTCGTATAACATAATCAATAAGTTATATTTATCAAGGCCTGGAGATCTCTGATGTTAAATGGGACTTGTAAGAGACTACTACTCGATTTATCATCAAATGGAGAATAATAGAGCACGAACAAATATCCACGCTAGGCTTTAATAAAATGTAAACTATGAACGACAGACAAATTGAGAATATTTCAACCGGTCCCAACACCAATGAAAAATCGTCTGAATAAAAGCATTGTGTTTTCATATAACTTTATATCACGGTTTTATATTTTAGACTCTAACGTTCTAAAGAGACATATTATGTCGTTCCAACATAATAGTGTAGCGATAGATGTCCTTTAAGCCTTATAGTCGAGTGACCTTCAAGCCTTCTTAAATGGTGACTCTCTTGTACAATAAATGAATAAATAAATAAAAGGGCGGAAATTATCAAGGTCTGCCAACACAGCAGAAAATCTCTCTGCAAATATATGAAACATAGGGAAACGTTTGTTTCAATGAAAAACGGATGTATAAATACACACACAATATCTATCTATCTACCTACCAATATATATATATATATATATATATATATATATATATATATATATATATATATAAAATTTTGTGTGCAAAATTTTCCTGACGAACTTAAAAACAAATTTCCTGATGAATCTCAATAATGACCATCCACCTAACTTACTATAAAATGCTACTTTGTTTTGGTGTCTTAAATTCCCTTGTAAATAAAGTTAATATCGTTTCCGAAACGATTGTACACTCAGGTTAATGTTGCTTGTTTCTCCTGTTCATACTGATTCATAATTTATAATTATTAATCTTTAAAATTAATATATATATATATATATATATATATATAGTCATCCACATACAGTACTGTTTCGCTGTTTCATATATATATATATATATATATATATATATATATATATATATATATATATATATATATATATAGTTTTGGAAGTTTTTTAACCTTTAAAACTATATAAAAAACTTATTTAATTTTTATATTTTTTATCATTCGTTAGAAAACTACTTAATAAGTCTTTTAATCACCTGCAATCAATGCATCAACTTGCTCTTTCAAATTTACTATCGTACTTATGTTAATTCAAGGGATCATCAGTTGTTTATCATGAAACACTATTTCGAGGATTTAAAAACAAAGCAGTATATTAAATCATGGCTCCCCAGCAATGTTGATCAAACACCACCTCCTTTAATCACAAGAACAAAAAATGTTACAGATATTAGACCTAGTTTCCTACTCTTGATTAATTTGGCTAGCTTATTCCTGTTACAAAAATGTCTTCCTTACCTGTGAGATTCGCCTGTTCCCAAATTCAAAGTGGATTATATTTTTTAATTTACCAGTGTTGCATTTATAAGATTAGGATGAATCCATTTTACTACTTATCACCCCCTACTATGATTAGTACTTTATATATTTACACTCTTATTTATTTAAAATTAAAAATTATATGCATATATATGCACACACACACACACACACACACACACACACACATTTTTTTTGTATAATACATTTTATAAATTACTAGTAAAGTTTTGAATTTCCTTTATTAATATATTCTGGTTAATCTTAAACAATTCAAAAGCACCAGGATAACGAACAAATGCTTTATTTAAATGTTTAAATATTTTAGTTTTATCCCCACGTTGTTTTATCATCCT
>NC_136503.1:9905655-10090655 GCF_053919585.1 Euprymna scolopes | reverse complement strand
ATTTGACAAAAATAAGAAAAGGTAGAAAAATAAAAAAGAATAACTAAAGAAACTCTGTGCTATATAACATTTGTTTGAATGAAAGCATGCTATCCAAGTACACACGATATATATATATAATATAAAGCTGAATGTGTGTGTGTGTGTGTGTGTGTGTGTGTGTGAATGAGTATGTTTGATCTGGCAGAACGGTGATTGATAAAAATTGTTGGGTCTGCGTTCGCGCCTGCCCCCAAAGTATGGAAATAAAAAATGAAAAAAAAAAAAAACGTTTACAAGGGTTTTTGATATAGATGCACATAAGAATACTTTGATAAGTATGTTTTAACTTAAATAGGGATGGTATAATAAAATTGTGGGGTATGCGTTCACGCCTGGCCTCCATAGAATGAAAATAGGCACAAACTTTAATAAAGACTTTTCATATCTATCTGCGTAAGTATACTTTGATAATTATGTTTCAGTTTGAGGAAATGTGGTATAATAAAATTATGGGGTGTTCGTTCGCGCCTGACCTCCATAGAATGGAAATATGTCACAAAGCTAAGCAAGGTTTTTTAATATAGATCCACAGAATATTGTGATAAGTGTTTCAGTGTGAACAGGTATTGTATAATAAATTATGGGGTTTATCTATTTTATTTTTACTTTCATCATATTTTGCTTTGGTTTTGATACCCCCAAATTCGAAGCTATCTCTTTACAACCCTTCCTTTTCATAACCTATCATACTTTCATAAATCCATTTTCTGTCACTATTTTTGAACCCATTTAACGATGGGTACTTTTGCTAGTATATATATATATATATATATATATATATATATATATATATATATATATAAACATTAACGTTCCAGTGTCGTGACCATGTAATTTTTTTTATATTAATTAAAATATATCTTGCTCTTTTTTTATTGAGCACTTTTAATAATCTCATTATCAGTCAGTTATCACTCTTGAATACCTTTAACCTGTCACACACACACACACACACACACACACACACACACACACACACACACACACACACACACACACATATAACAGAAATAGACCTTTCAAGAACATTGCAACAATGATGTCTTTTTTTTAGGGAGCCATCACTTATCAAAGCTAGGAGGCCACTCGAGAATAAAGAGTATCTGTTTCCTCATTTTATAGGAGTTCTCAACTTTGCGCTGACTTACTACTTTCACATATATGTGTTATATTTTTAACAGTTTGGAAATTACTTTGCTTTAATAACTTCATGTTAGTTTTGGGAAGTGAAGAGGAAAAGCTAATTCCAACGAAGAAACGGAGAAGGAAAGAGTGTAAGTAATTCTAGCGTTTGTGGGAATTAATTTGCAATTCAATCACCATATCTTTACTTCCAATTTATTTATTAGATGAAATGTATAATCGATTTAGTATCGATTTTTTTCTTTAAGAGTAGGTCATACTAATGATGGTGCATGTTTTTCTTTTTCTAAATACTTATGTAAACGAATCCGTAATGAAGAAAAAACCCATTAGCAAATTAATCACATTTGTTTTACACTCCTCTTTTATTATCTTCAATAGTCGTAAGTTAAAATTCAAAGGGGGATAACTCTGCGTCGAACAATTCTTGTGTATGTCGGTTTTTCTTGTATATTTAAAACCTATCAATAGATAGATCTTAAATATACAACAAAAATCGATATGTGAGAAGTTAGTTTGATACCGAATTATCCCTTTTAAAAGGAGAAGAATCAGATTCGTTTTTCTCTCCCTCATACGTCAGCTTAGTCATTGCAATACACGGGCACAGGCCAACGAATATAGAATTAAGGAGGTGATTAAAAGTATTTCATCCTATACAGAGATTCAAAATTCAACGTATTTTGTCTCATAGATGACCAGGTTGTTTAATAACATAGTATTTCCATGGCAAATGCTCATCTGAGCTTCATTCTCTGGTCCCCCCTCGCCAATCTTTTTCAAAAACACCCTAGCTGAACGGTATCTGAAACCACCGTCAATAATTTCCCCACTCCTTATCTGTGCCTAAATCAAAACGTAGATTCCATGAACAAAGCTTCTTTCTTAGAACTGCACGCCTGTGGAACTCTGTTCCGCTTGCCTGTTTCCCTCCCGACTTCAACCTGGATGTCTTCAAGTCCAATACAAACAAATTCCTGATGACCCCCCCCAAGTAATGGCACCTTATCAATTCTCCCATACTATTGCTACACTATCCCATTGATTACTGTACACACAATAACCCTTATCCCCAAGTGGCCATTGGGCCTTGATAAGTGGTGAACTCCATGTAAAAAAAAAAAAAAAATTACTAAACAAACCAAGAATCGACAAAGCCCTTCTATCAACACAGCCTATCAGCCATATTTCGATAATTGCAAATGTAAGATAGGGTTTGGCACAAAAGTCTACTTCACAAGCTATGAAATATCTGGAAATGTCTTCTGTCATCAACGACTACTTGTATAAACCTATTGAAGAGAAAAGATTCGATGGTTGAGAAGTTTGAAGCTTAAAGTAGCAATGCTGGCATGCCTCAAGGATCCATCCTGGGCCCAACTCTCTACCTTATCTTCATCAATGATATTCCAAATTAACCATCAAATAGTCATTGATGGACAGAAGTCCGAAACTCAAAGTATCGATGCTGGCATGCCTCAAGGATCCATCCTGGGCCCAGCTCTCTTCCTTATCTTCATCAATGATCTCCCAAATCACATTCTAAGATCATTCATCGACATATATACAGGTGGAACTATCATCTATGGCATTTTCAGCTTTTTATTTCCTGCTAAAGACTTTTGTTCTCTATGGTCATACTCATGGTTTCATTGAAATTAGTGGCTCCAATTCAGCCGGCACACTATCTTATGTTCCTGTCATTAAAAATATCCATATGAAAAGCAACAAGCTGTGCTCTATCATACCAACTTCCTTGCTTGTTCTTTGGTGTATGCTAGGAATTAAACTGAAATGAAGCAGCATTCATTGTGGTCGGGTAAAACCGGCTTCCTCCAAGGCAGGAAGTGCCATGGAAATATCATATTCATAAGTGGTCCCTAGTCGTTTGTATATCCCCTAAGGAGATATACTGACGTTAAGTTTTTGCAGTTTTTGCAAGGAGGTGTCGACGTCCTCCTACATACAGAATCTGGTATTCTAAAATAGTCACCCCCTCGATACTGACCAAGTTCAACGTTGCTAGGAGGCCCAATTTGAACACTCATTCTCCAAACTCTCCATTCTTCTGTTTAATTCATATTAATATTCATAACAATTTTTTATCAAGGCATTCTTTGTTTTTAACTCCATTAGTCTTGTGGTTTCTGATATTTGGTTTCCTATGAGCCTTGAAACAGGCTCAGTTGTATCATCAAATGACATTTATACTAGTTTTTTATCAAATGGAATATCATTTGTTCTTTTTCTGAATGGCCTTCAACCATTTTTGCAGCTTTGAAAAGTCACCTTGTAAACTGGGATGTCAATCTATCTTTATACTTTTAAAATCGTTACTGACAGAAGCTTCTCTTTTCATCTTTTGGTTTTCTCTGAATCTTATATCATTGTTAGTTATTATCACATGTAGCAATGTTAAAAATGTTATTATCACATGTAGCAATGTTAAAAATGTTATTATCACATGTAGCAATGTTAAAAATGTTACTTATCATCGATTATTATGCAGAAGCAGAATTTTAACCGGACTGTTTTGTTAGATATAGCAATTCAACACCGAAGGTATTGCTAGTGGACAATTGTGTAATATTTGTAAAAATAGAATGTCATCATAGCAAAATAAATATTTACTGAGAAAATTATTTATGTTTAGATATTTTAAAATTAAAGAATGTAAAACACAAAGAATAATTTAAAATAGATTGACCTTTGGAGTCTGACGTAGTTTTATGGAGAGGTCATTTTAAAGTGATGTGGAATTAGGTAGAGGTTTGGGAAAAGATACAATGATTTGATGAGTCAGAGATTGGAAGTGAGAATGAGCAAAGGTAGTCAAGGATCGGGAGTGAGAGAGAGTGGATCAAGTCGAACAGTGATGCCTTCCAGTAGAGGAGTCAGAATACATAAGTCTAGGACCAGTGGCAGCTTTCTAATGGGGAAACATCGGTAATAAAAGTTGCTGAAGAGACAACTCGAGATTTGTTGATTCATTAAGATGAATCTTCTTTAAAGCTGTTCCCGAGGATCCATCAAACAAGATCTGGGTCGGTTCAGGTATGTTTCTCTGATTGGCCCGATGTTATAACTCTAGACAACTGTTATTTACCCCTTTCGTTATATATCCATTGCTAAAATATATCTGTTGTCATAATTTTTATACGTTACTAGGTGTTACATGAGTTAGATACACGTACGTAATATATACATCCCTTCATGTTATACAGAACCTCCAACAATACAACAGTTTTTTTTTTAATTGTAAGCTAATCTGAACTAACCCTCCTCATCTCTCATCCTCCACAACAGAACATGTCGTAGAATCGGACTAAACTTTGATGGTTACATTTAATGCTACCAAGACAAAACTTTCCTTTCTTTTAGCAATTATAACCACTGATTGCCATGGACGATAGCATCATTGCCAAATTTACAATGTTTAAATGCCTCGGCATGATATTCTCAGATTATATGAATTGGAATAAATGCACAGAAGATACTGCAAAGTCTGCTGCAATTAAGGTAGACTCCCTTTACCGAGCTAGAAAATATTCTCAGTTACCATGAATTGGTATAAATACATAGAAGATACTGCAAAGTCTGCTGCAATGAAGGTAGGCTCCCTTTACCGAGCTAGAAAACTTCTCATATCCTTATCAAGATACCATTCGCCCGTGCATAACTTGACTAGGGCACCAAACACTAGTGCACCAAACACTAGTCTCTCATTCTTCAGCAGGTTGCAACAAAAAAAGGGTTTCTAATATAACAGATCCCGCACTGTCTGTCAAGCTCTAGAGTCTGTTGCATTAGTATTGCATCCTTTTACTTGTTTCATAAATATTTCAATGGAATGTGCTTTGATGAACTTATTACATTTTTACCTCCTTAACGTAAATACTCCCGATCCACCGGATTAGCAGCAAAATCTCATGTCTTCTTTGTATCAGTCTCTAAATACTGAAAGATTTTCTAGTCTAATAGCTTCCTTTCTCAGACAACTTTCCTTTGGAATACTTTCCCGCCTCCCCGTTTCCCCAACATGTAAAAATATAAACAATCATCTTGCTGTCCAACTCCTCACTCAGATTGATCCATCCCTCCTATAACTCTGGCTATTATCACAGTAGTCCCTTAAACTTCAGTAGCAAATATACCTTGTTTTGGGTGAAGCAAAAGAAAGGGGAAAAAAAGTAAAAATTATGTGATGTGTAGGGTTTTGCTGTTAAACTATTGGTTGCAGTTTAAGAGAAATAGTTCTCCATAAGAAAACCGATACTCGAAGATCCAATTAAAAGATATTAACTTTCATTTCTAATTTGAAAAAAAAAAATACAGCATTAATAACAAACACCATTTAAAATATTGCGTTGTTTTTTATGGTAAAGAAAAAAATGAAACGGTCATATCTAGTAAATACCGAAAAATAAGTTTGTTTTATAGTTGTGTGATTAAAGGGGAATAACTAAAAGTTTTCTTAACAAGATCAAAGGGAGACAATTTACAAAGAATCCTGTAGTTCAAGGGATATATTTCATATGCTTTTCAAATGAAAAACAAACTAAAAAGAGATACTTTTCGAGGGGTGGGGGTGAAAATGGACTATAGAATCAAATGTTGGTGAATTAATTCAATCCAATTCAATCCTCAAATACAACTAAAGAGCCTGGAGAAGAAAGAGTAAAAGTTTTTAAATTCTTTTTAAGGTGATATGGTCCCAAACGTGAACATATAATTTAGATAATTTAAGGAGAAATATAATTCGAATTTCTCGTTAATAAAATGGTATATTCAATAAACTCGGTACAAGCAAAATGGTGGAATAAAGATAGTTTTGAAAACCAATTTATCAGTTTTCTTTTTCTTGCTTTTTTTTTTTTTGTAGTTTTTCGACTACTTTTCAATTGTATTTGAAAGATTAAAGACTAAAGTTAATTTCCAAAAGTGGGGGAAAATACTTGTACACGTGAAAAAAAAAAAAAAAGTTATGAAAAATGTATTCATAGCGATCTAACCAATTTAGCTAAATTTTGAAGTTAAATAAATTCGTTGTAAAAATCATTTGGCTCTTTTTATACAAGATCATTGTGTAGAGGGAGACAACTCCATTTTACTAAGAGATTCGTTCATTTTTTTTTTATCTCATAATTTAGCTCGCTAAAACCAAAGATATTTTTATTAAATAAAAAAATATAAAAAAAAAGCCCCGACGGTATTTTTTTTTTTTTATGTAACAAAGTTGATAATATCGATAATATACTTAATAGTTGTGTAAAGACTACATTTTGTATTATTGATGTTATCAAGTTTGTTACATAAAAAAATATAATCATCGAGGCTTTCTTTATATATATATATATATATATATATATATATATATATATATATATATATATATATATATATATATATATATATATATATATATATTGATTTATAAAAATATCGTTGGTTTTAGCATCCTAAATTATGAGATGAAAAGATTAACGAATCTCTTAGTAAAATGGAGTTGTCTCCCTCTGCACAATGGCTTGTATAAAAAAGCGCCAATCATTTGAAAGATAAATATTAGTTTTCTATGTCTATTTCAAAGATAATTAGTAAAGTCCTAAGATACTGAATTAAATAGAAAAAAAAAAAGAAAAAGAAAAACACCGTATGTGTACAAAAAAATAGCTTAATTATCTCCCAAAAGCGAGAGATTCTCGCTTCGTAGAATGTCAACAAAACTAAAGTCTCAAAAGATCGATTATACGTAGCCCAAAATCTCAGACAGCCGAAAGACTATCTGAAAATGACGTCAGGTAGTTAAAGGGGGTAGGGGTGCTTTTTATTTTTTCCTCCCAGCCGTGCATCCATACATTCCTATCGTGAACATTTTTATGATTTTTACCATTTTTTAATTTAAGTATTTTTCTATGTTCATGCCTTAATTTTTTTTTCAAGATTATATGAAAATTATGTTACGTCGTGCCTGGAAAACTCGTAGCTGGAAAACTCGCCCCTTTTTGCTAGGAAGGAAAACTCGTCCTTTATTGAATAAATATCGATTGAAAACACCTTTTATGGCTGTGCTTGAAGGAGATATTGTTTTTAAAAGAGACTACGCAACCCCGTAATATTTTTTGAATTATTTTTAACTCTTGTTTTTTTATCACGAACTCAAAACACGAAAAACGAAACCATATATTTATTTAAAAAATACTTTAGTTTTAACACTTTTTGCGTTATTACGAAGCAAAAATAAAAGAAAGAAAACACTTACGTACTATCAAAGAAGGCAATTATTTTATTTAAAAGAATTAATTCAGTTTAAACAATTATTGTGTTATTACGAAACAACAAAAAACGAAAACACGGTACTTATGTATTTTGGTATTGCGCTGAAATAATGTTATTATTTCGAAAGCCATTCTTAACATGGGGAGGGGGTATTGTTTAAAAGTAATTTCGGGGGTACTTCTGCAGTATGCATAGGGCGGCTATTAGGGGGCGATAACTCCAATTTCTTCTTAGTCAAATAACGCGTCAAATAAGTAACAAACAAGATTTTTTCCGAACAAAAAAATATTTGAAAAATAAAACATTTATTGTATAAAAATGTATCAATATATAATTGTAAAAACATTTATTGTATAAAAATGTATCAATATATAATTGTAAAAACATTTATTGTATAAAAATGTATCAATATATAATTGTAAAAACATTTATTGTATAAAAATGTATCAATATATAATTGTAAAAACATTTATTGTATAAAAATGTATCAATATATAATTGTAAAAACATTTATTGTATAAAAATGTATCAATATATAATTGTAAAAACATTTATTGTATAAAAATGTATCAATATATAATTGTAAAAACATTTATTGTATAAAAATGTATCAATATATAATTGTAAAAACATTTATTGCATAAAAATGTATCAAAATATAATTGTAAAAAATTTATTTAAAAGTCTGTGTAAGAAAATATAATTTTAATTAAACAATTTTGTAGTAAAAACAACATTGGATTTTTATAAAGTATTTTTTTTTTCGAACAAATAAATAATTTAAATGAAACATTTCTTTTTTTTTTTAATTAAAGTAACTTTGAAGGGACAACAACAAATTAATAATTTAAATGTTTTTTGACCGAGAAGCGCCACCTGGCTACAGTTTAGTGAAACGCACCAAGAAAATATGGTCGCCGTACGCATACTGCACAAGTGCCTTTTGTTGTTTCGTGAACACAAAAGTGTTAAAACTAAATTAATTTTTTAAAATAAAATATTTGTTTCATTATTTGATAATACAAGAAGTGGTTTCTTTTTATGTTTGTTTCGTAATAACATAAGAAATGTTGAAAACTAATATATATATATATATATATATATTAAGTAATGTGATTTATAATTTAAAAGTTTTAAAATTTTTAAAATTTAAAAATCAAAATTTAATTAAATTAAAAATCAGTTTCATAAGAAGGAACAACAACAAAGTCAATTATCTGTACGATCGTTTCGGAAATCCGTGCTTTTTATTTGTGGTATACATGAAGTCACGTAGAATAATTATACATAGTTTTTTTGGTAAGCACGGTCTCCTCATCAGCAAATTTAGGAGGATTTCTATTGAATTGAAAAGACACCAAAAATAAACCTAGCATTAAAAGTAAGGCAGATGAATCTGAAAAATTGAAGTAAAAGGTTTGGATATAAAATTTATAAGAAAATTAATAAGGAAATTGGTATAGGTTAGAGATAGAAATGAGTAGAAAAAATATATATTTTTGAATTTACATAATAAATTTGATTTAAAAATATATAGATATATAATTACCTTTTGGTTTTTCTTTTTTTGAAATCAGGAACTGTATTTAAAGTAGTCATTTAGATGTTTGCTATAGCTTTTTATTTTATTGAATGATGAATTTTAAAAGGGCGACGCTCGTGCAGTAAATTGTTTCCGTTAGCGTATTTTGATTTAGAGACGCTGCGTATTTTGATTTAGAGACGCTACAGTTAATATCTATAGAGAGAGAGTTTTTTTTTTTTTTTTTTTTTTTTTTTTGCAAGTTTTTAAGGGGAGATAATTGTCATGGCTTTATTTATTATTTGATTTACGAGTCTAAGGGCGGTAATTGGTTTAACTTAATTTATTTAAAAAAAAAAAAAAAAAAAAAAAAAAAAAAATCCATTTTTACTAATGAGTAATTTTTAACGATCAATTATTAACCAACCCACCACATTATAATCCAACAATAGACCTAACGGAAAATAATCATAATAATCAAGAGGTAATATATATTGGTTCCACATCTGGCCCAATAAAACATAGAATTTCAACGCACAAACATTCTTTTAAAAATAACTCTCTATCAAACCAAACTACTCTATCCAACTATATTTGGCAACTAAAAAATAGCAATATTTCTTTCAACTTAAAATGGCAAATAATTGAGACTTGCAAATCATATAAACCAGGAGATAAATTTTGTACATTATGTACAAAAGAAACCGTAAAAATTTTAAAATATGAAGATATAAAAAGCACAACCAAACTAGTAAATTCAAGACACGAGCTTCTATCGTGTAATCATAAACGTTGGTTTAAATTTAATAAATATAAACCACCTTAAATCATTAAAAATTACTCATTAGTAAAAATGGATTTTTTTTTTTTTTTTTTTTTTTTTAATAAATTAAGTTAAACCAATTACCGCCCTTAGACTCGTAAATCAAATAATAAATAAAGCCATGACAATTATCTCCCCTTAAAAACTTGCAAAAAAAAAAAAAAAAAAAAAAAAAAAAAAAAACTCTCTCTCTATAGATATTAACTGTAGCGTCTCTAAATCAAAATACGCAGCGTCTCTAAATCAAAATACGCTAACGGAAACAATTTACTGCACGAGCGTCGCCCTTTTAAAATTCATCATTCAATAAAATAAAAAGCTATAGCAAACATCTAAATGACTACTTTAAATACAGTTCCTGATTTCAAAAAAAGAAAAACCAAAAGGTAATTATATATCTATATATTTTTAAATCAAATTTATTATGTAAATTCAAAAATATATATATTTTTTCTACTCATTTCTATCTCTAACCTATACCAATTTCCTTATTAATTTTCTTATAAATTTTATATCCAAACCTTTTACTTCAATTTTTCAGATTCATCTGCCTTACTTTTAATGCTAGGTTTATTTTTGGTGTCTTTTCAATTCAATAGAAATCCTCCTAAATTTGCTGATGAGGAGACCGTGCTTACCAAAAAAACTATGTATAATTATTCTACGTGACTTCATGTATACCACAAATAAAAAGCACGGATTTCCGAAACGATCGTACAGATAATTGACTTTGTTGTTGTTCCTTCTTATGAAACTGATTTTTAATTTAATTAAATTTTGATTTTTAAATTTTAAAAATTTTAAAACTTTTAAATTATAAATCACATTACTTAATATTGAATTAGCTCTAGGACATTTAACTATCGAGCTTATTATATATCTAAATTACAACGAGCATTTCCTGTATTTTAATTAAACTAGTAATTTCACTATTACATTAAAATACACTTAGCTCTTTAGACTATTATTCTAATCTCCTTTAAATTATATATATATATATATATATATATATATATATATATATATATATATATATATATATATATGTCAGAACGAGGCTCGTCTGAGGGACCTACTTATCTCAGCTTCACCACCATAACTTTAGTAAATGATTTTTTTGTTTAAACAAAATAATAAATTTCCACTAAGATTTAAAAAAAAAAAAAAAAAAAAAAAAAAATGCGTTCATTATATTCCGTGATCATTATTTGATCAATACAGAAAAGTTCTATAAAATTGGTCAATTTTCTGATTTGGGGTGAATTTTTAAATAAAGGGAAGGGTCAAAATGTTTATTAATTTTGATCACCGGCATTCATTTTGCACGTACTTACCATAACCCGTTTTAGTTGAGTGTGAAAAAATATAATTTTAATTTATCTCTACGAAAATATTGCAGGAAAAATGTTCAGAACTATGTATGCAAAATTAGAAGTATGAGCAATCCGGCATATTAACTGACTGTGGTAAATGTGACTATCGGAAGATACTGACCAAATCACCACTAAAAAAAATCATCCGCGTTCATCAAATTTCAAGACCGACCAGGAACTCGAAAACGAAATTTATTTATTTATTTATTTACTGCACTTATTTTTTTTATTTATTTACTTACTTATTTTAGTTCCGCATTACACAGAAAAGATGTATTTCCCCTGTTATTAACTTAGTAAAAGCGAATTACTATTTCGGTGAATATTACCCTTGTTAATTTATTTGAATCGAAAATATAATATTTAAAAAAGAGAACGCACTAGTAAATATTATTAACGTTTATTCCTACATATAAATATTAACGTTTATTCCTACATATAACTATTAACGTTTATTCCTACATATAAATATTAACGTTTATTCCTACATATAAATATTAACGTTTATTACTACATATAAATATTAACGTTTATTCCTACATATAAACATTAACGTTTATTACTACATATAAATATTAACGTTTATTACTACATATAAATATAACGTTTATTACTACATATAAATATTAACGTTTATTACTACATATAAATATTAACGTTTATTACTACATATAAATATTAACGTTTATTCCTACATATAAATATTAACGTTTATTCCTACATATAAATATTAACGTTTATTCCTACATATAAATATTAACTTTTATTCCTACATATAAATATTAACGTTTATTCCTACATATAAATATTAACGTTTATTCCTACATATAAATATTAACGTTTATTACTACATATAAATATTAACGTTTATTCCTACATATAAATATTAACGTTTATTACTACATATAAATATTAACGTTTATTCCTACATATAAATACAAGGTTTATTCCTACATATAAATATTAACGTTTATTACAATATATAAATATTAACGTTTATTACTACATATAAATATTAACGTTTATTACTACATATAAATATTAACGTTTATTACAACATATAAATACAACTTTTATTACTTCATATAAATATTAACGTTTATTACTACATATAAATATTAACGTTTATTACTACATATAAATATTAACGTTTATTACTACATATAAATATTAACGTTTATTACTACATATAACTATTAACGTTTATTACAACATATAAATATAACGTTTATTACAACATATAAATATTAACGTTTATTACTACATATAAATATTAACGTTTATTACTACATATAAATATTAACCTTTATTCCTACATATAAATATTAACGTTTATTCCTACATATAAATATTAACGTTTATTAATACATATAAATATTAACGTTTATTACTACATATAAATATTAACGTTTATTACTACATATAAATATTAACGTTTATTCCTACATATAAATATTAACGTTTATTACTACATATAAATATCAACGTTTATTCCTACATATAAATATTAACGTTTATTACTACATATAAATATTAATGTTTATTCCTACATATAAATATTAACGTTTATTCCTACATATAAATATAAACGTTTATTCCTACATATAAATATTAACGTTTATTACTACATATAAATATTAACGTTTATTCCTACATATAAATATTAACGTTTATCACTACATATAAATATAACGTTTATTACTACATATAAATATTAACGTTTATTACTACATATAAATATTAACGTTTATTACTACATATAAATATTAACGTTTATTACTACATATAAATATTAACGTTTATTACTACATATAAATATTAACGTTTATTCCTACATATAAATATTAACGTTTATTACTACATATAAATATTAACGTTTATTCCTACATATAAATATTAACGTTTATTACTACATATAAATATTAACGTTTATTACTACATATAAATATTAACGTTTATTCCTACATATAAATATTAACGTTTATTACTACATATAAATATTAATGTTTATTACTACATATAAATATAACGTTTATTACTACATATAAATATTAACGTTTATTCCTACATATAAATATTAACGTTTAGTACTACATATAAATATTAACGTTTATTACTACATATAAATATTAAGGTTTATTCCTACATATGAATATTAACGTTTATTCCTACATATAAATATTAACGTTTATTACTACATATAAATATTAACGTTTATTCCTACATATAAATATTAACGTTTATTACTACATATAAATATTAACGTTTATTCCTACATATAAATACAAGGTTTATTCCTACATATAAATATTAACGTTTATTACAATATATAAATATTAACGTTTATTACTACATATAAATATTAACGTTTATTACTACATATAAATATTAACGTTTATTACAACATATAAATACAACTTTTATTACTTCATATAAATATTAACGTTTATTACTACATATAAATATTAACGTTTATTACTACATATAAATATTAACGTTTATTACTACATATAAATATTAACGTTTATTACTACATATAACTATTAACGTTTATTACAACATATAAATATAACGTTTATTACAACATATAAATATTAACGTTTATTACTACATATAAATATTAACGTTTATTACTACATATAAATATTAACCTTTATTCCTACATATAAATATTAACGTTTATTCCTACATATAAATATTCACGTTTATTAATACATATAAATATTAACGTTTATTACTACATATAAATATTAACGTTTATTACTACATATAAATATTAACGTTTATTCCTACATATAAATATTAACGTTTATTACTACATATAAATATCAACGTTTATTCCTACATATAAATATTAACGTTTATTACTACATATAAATATTAATGTTTATTCCTACATATAAATATTAACGTTTATTCCTACATATAAATATAAACGTTTATTCCTACATATAAATATTAACGTTTATTCCTACATATAAATATTAACGTTTATTACTACATATAAATATTAACGTTTATTACTACATATAAATATTAACGTTTATTACTACATATAAATATTAACGTTTATTACTACATATAAATATTAACGTTTATTCCTACATATAAATATAAACGTTTATTACTACATATAAATATTAACGTTTATTACTACATATAAATATAACGTTTATTACTACATATAAATATTAACGTTTATTCCTACATATAAATATTAACGTTTAGTACTACATATAAATATTAACGTTTATTACTACATATAAATATTAACGTTTATTCCTACATATAAATATTAACGTTTATCACTACATATAAATATAACGTTTATTACTACATATAAATATTAACGTTTATTACTACATATAAATATTAACGTTTATTACTACATATAAATATTAACGTTTATTACTACATATAAATATTAACGTTTATTACTACATATAAATATTAACGTTTATTCCTACATATAAATATTAACGTTTATTACTACATATAAATATTAACGTTTATTCCTACATATAAATATTAACGTTTATTACTACATATAAATATTAACGTTTATTACTACATATAAATATTAACGTTTATTCCTACATATAAATATTAACGTTTATTACTACATATAAATATTAATGTTTATTACTACATATAAATATAACGTTTATTACTACATATAAATATTAACGTTTATTCCTACATATAAATATTAACGTTTAGTACTACATATAAATATTAACGTTTATTACTACATATAAATATTAACGTTTATTCCTACATATGAATATTAACGTTTATTACTACATATAAATATTAACGTTTATTACTACATATAAATATTAACGTTTATTACTACATATAAATATTAACGTTTATTACTACATATAAATATTAACGTTTATTACTACATATAAATATTAACGTTTATTACTACAAATAAATATTAACGTTTATTCCTACATATAAATATTAACGTTTATTACTACATATAAATATTAACGTTTATTCCTACATATAAATATTAACGTTTATTCCTACATATAAATATTAACGTTTAATCCATACATATAAATATTAACGTTTATTACTACATATAAATATTAACGTTTATTCCTACATATAAATATTAACGTTTATTACTACATAAAAATATTAACGTTTATTCCTACATATAAATATTAACGTTTATTACTACATACAAATATTAACGTTTATTGCTACATATAAATATAAACGTTTATTCCTACATATAAATATTAACGTTAATTACTACATATAAATATTAACGTTTATTCCTACATATAAATATTAACGTTTATTACTACATATAAATATTAACGTTTATTACTACATATAAATATTAACGTTTATTACTACATATAAATATTAACGTTTATTACTACATGTAAATATTAACGTTTATTCCTACATATAAATATTAACGTTTATTCCTGCATATTAATATAACGTTTATTCCTACATATAAATATAATGTTTATTCCTACATATAAATATTAACGTTTATTCCTACATATAAATATTAACGTTTATTCCTACATATAAATATTAACGTTTATTCCTACATATAAATATTAACGTTTATTACTACATATAAATATTTACGTTTATTACTACATATAAATATAACGTTTATTACTACATATAAATATTAACGTTTATTACTACATATAAATATTAACGTTTATTACTACATATAAATATTAACGTTTATTACTACATATAAATATTAACGTTTATTCCTACATGTAAATAATAACGTTTATTACTACATATAAGTATTAACGTTTATTACTACATATAAATATTAACGTTTATTCCTACATATAAATATTAACGTTTATTACTACATATAAGTATCAACGTTTATTACTACATATAAATATTAACGTTTATTACTACATATAAATATTAACGTTTATTCCTACATATAAATATTAACGTTTATTACTACATATAAATATTAACGTTTATTCCTACATATAAATATTAACGTTTATTACTACATATAAATATTAACGTTTATTCCTACATGTAAATAATAACGTTTATTACTACATATAAATATTAACGTTTATTACTACACATAAATATTAACGTTTATTACTACATATAAATATTAACGTTTATTCCTACATATAAATATTAATGTTATTACTATATATAAATATTAATGTTATTACTATATATAAATATTAACGTTTATTACTACATATAAATATTAACGTTTATTCCTACATATAAATATTAACGTTTATTCCTACATATAAATATTAACGTTTATTACTACATATAAATATTAACGTTTATTACTACATATAAATATTAACGTTTATTCCTACATATAAATATTAACGTTTATTACTACATATAAATATTAATGTTTATTACTACATATAAATATAACGTTTATTACTACATATAAATATTAACGTTTATTCCTACATATAAATATTAACGTTTAGTACTACATATAAATATTAACGTTTATTACTACATATAAATATTAAGGTTTATTCCTACATATGAATATTAACGTTTATTCCTACATATAAATATTAACGTTTATTACTACATATAAATATTAACGTTTATTCCTACATATAAATATTAACGTTTATTACTACATATAAATATTAACGTTTATTCCTACATATAAATACAAGGTTTATTCCTACATATAAATATTAACGTTTATTACAATATATAAATATTAACGTTTATTACTACATATAAATATTAACGTTTATTACTACATATAAATATTAACGTTTATTACAACATATAAATACAACTTTTATTACTTCATATAAATATTAACGTTTATTACTACATATAAATATTAACGTTTATTACTACATATAAATATTAACGTTTATTACTACATATAAATATTAACGTTTATTACTACATATAACTATTAACGTTTATTACAACATATAAATATAACGTTTATTACAACATATAAATATTAACGTTTATTACTACATATAAATATTAACGTTTATTACTACATATAAATATTAACCTTTATTCCTACATATAAATATTAACGTTTATTCCTACATATAAATATTCACGTTTATTAATACATATAAATATTAACGTTTATTACTACATATAAATATTAACGTTTATTACTACATATAAATATTAACGTTTATTCCTACATATAAATATTAACGTTTATTACTACATATAAATATCAACGTTTATTCCTACATATAAATATTAACGTTTATTACTACATATAAATATTAATGTTTATTCCTACATATAAATATTAACGTTTATTCCTACATATAAATATAAACGTTTATTCCTACATATAAATATTAACGTTTATTCCTACATATAAATATTAACGTTTATTACTACATATAAATATTAACGTTTATTACTACATATAAATATTAACGTTTATTACTACATATAAATATTAACGTTTATTACTACATATAAATATTAACGTTTATTCCTACATATAAATATTAACGTTTATTACTACATATAAATATTAACGTTTATTACTACATATAAATATAACGTTTATTACTACATATAAATATTAACGTTTATTCCTACATATAAATATTAACGTTTAGTACTACATATAAATATTAACGTTTATTACTACATATAAATATTAACGTTTATTCCTACATATAAATATTAACGTTTATCACTACATATAAATATAACGTTTATTACTACATATAAATATTAACGTTTATTACTACATATAAATATTAACGTTTATTACTACATATAAATATTAACGTTTATTACTACATATAAATATTAACGTTTATTACTACATATAAATATTAACGTTTATTCCTACATATAAATATTAACGTTTATTACTACATATAAATATTAACGTTTATTCCTACATATAAATATTAACGTTTATTACTACATATAAATATTAACGTTTATTACTACATATAAATATTAACGTTTATTCCTACATATAAATATTAACGTTTATTACTACATATAAATATTAATGTTTATTACTACATATAAATATAACGTTTATTACTACATATAAATATTAACGTTTATTCCTACATATAAATATTAACGTTTAGTACTACATATAAATATTAACGTTTATTACTACATATAAATATTAACGTTTATTCCTACATATGAATATTAACGTTTATTACTACATATAAATATTAACGTTTATTACTACATATAAATATTAACGTTTATTACTACATATAAATATTAACGTTTATTACTACATATAAATATTAACGTTTATTACTACATATAAATATTAACGTTTATTACTACAAATAAATATTAACGTTTATTCCTACATATAAATATTAACGTTTATTACTACATATAAATATTAACGTTTATTCCTACATATAAATATTAACGTTTATTCCTACATATAAATATTAACGTTTAATCCATACATATAAATATTAACGTTTATTACTACATATAAATATTAACGTTTATTCCTACATATAAATATTAACGTTTATTACTACATAAAAATATTAACGTTTATTCCTACATATAAATATTAACGTTTATTACTACATACAAATATAAACGTTTATTGCTACATATAAATATAAACGTTTATTCCTACATATAAATATTAACGTTAATTACTACATATAAATATTAACGTTTATTCCTACATATAAATATTAACGTTTATTACTACATATAAATATTAACGTTTATTACTACATATAAATATTAACGTTTATTACTACATATAAATATTAACGTTTATTACTACATATAAATATTAACGTTTATTCCTACATATAAATATTAACGTTTATTCCTGCATATTAATATAACGTTTATTCCTACATATAAATATAATGTTTATTCCTACATATAAATATTAACGTTTATTCCTACATATAAATATTAACGTTTATTCCTACATATAAATATTAACGTTTATTCCTACATATAAATATTAACGTTTATTACTACATATAAATATTTACGTTTATTACTACATATAAATATTAACGTTTATTACTACATATAAATATAACGTTTATTACTACATATAAATATTAACGTTTATTACTACATATAAATATTAACGTTTATTACTACATATAAATATTAACGTTTATTACTACATATAAATATTAACGTTTATTCCTACATGTAAATAATAACGTTTATTACTACATATAAGTATTAACGTTTATTACTACATATAAATATTAACGTTTATTCCTACATATAAATATTAACGTTTATTACTACATATAAGTATCAACGTTTATTACTACATATAAATATTAACGTTTATTACTACATATAAATATTAACGTTTATTCCTACATATAAATATTAACGTTTATTACTACATATAAATATTAACGTTTATTCCTACATATAAATATTAACGTTTATTACTACATATAAATATTAACGTTTATTCCTACATGTAAATAATAACGTTTATTACTACATATAAATATTAACGTTTATTACTACACATAAATATTAACGTTTATTACTACATATAAATATTAACGTTTATTCCTACATATAAATATTAATGTTATTACTATATATAAATATTAATGTTATTACTATATATAAATATTAACGTTTATTACTACATATAAATATTAACGTTTATTCCTACATATAAATATTAACGTTTATTCCTACATATAAATATTAACGTTTATTACTACATATAAATATTAACGTTTATTACTACATATAAATATTAACGTTTATTCCTACATATAAATATTAACGTTTATTACTACATATAAATATTAATGTTTATTACTACATATAAATATAACGTTTATTACTACATATAAATATTAACGTTTATTCCTACATATAAATATTAACGTTTAGTACTACATATAAATATTAACGTTTATTACTACATATAAATATTAAGGTTTATTCCTACATATGAATATTAACGTTTATTCCTACATATAAATATTAACGTTTATTACTACATATAAATATTAACGTTTATTCCTACATATAAATATTAACGTTTATTACTACATATAAATATTAACGTTTATTCCTACATATAAATACAAGGTTTATTCCTACATATAAATATTAACGTTTATTACAATATATAAATATTAACGTTTATTACTACATATAAATATTAACGTTTATTACTACATATAAATATTAACGTTTATTACAACATATAAATACAACTTTTATTACTTCATATAAATATTAACGTTTATTACTACATATAAATATTAACATTTATTACTACATATAAATATTAACGTTTATTACTACATATAAATATTAACGTTTATTACTACATATAACTATTAACGTTTATTACAACATATAAATATAACGTTTATTACAACATATAAATATTAACGTTTATTACTACATATAAATATTAACGTTTATTACTACATATAAATATTAACCTTTATTCCTACATATAAATATTAACGTTTATTCCTACATATAAATATTCACGTTTATTAATACATATAAATATTAACGTTTATTACTACATATAAATATTAACGTTTATTACTACATATAAATATTAACGTTTATTCCTACATATAAATATTAACGTTTATTACTACATATAAATATCAACGTTTATTCCTACATATAAATATTAACGTTTATTACTACATATAAATATTAATGTTTATTCCTACATATAAATATTAACGTTTATTCCTACATATAAATATAAACGTTTATTCCTACATATAAATATTAACGTTTATCCTTACATATAAATATTAACGTTTATTACTACATATAAATATTAACGTTTATTACTACATATAAATATTAACGTTTATTACTACATATAAATATTAACGTTTATTACTACATATAAATATTAACGTTTATTCCTACATATAAATATTAACGTTTATTACTACATATAAATATTAACGTTTATTACTACATATAAATATAACGTTTATTACTACATATAAATATTAACGTTTATTCCTACATATAAATATTAACGTTTAGTACTACATATAAATATTAACGTTTATTACTACATATAAATATTAACGTTTATTCCTACATATAAATATTAACGTTTATCACTACATATAAATATAACGTTTATTACTACATATAAATATTAACGTTTATTACTACATATAAATATTAACGTTTATTACTACATATAAATATTAACGTTTATTACTACATATAAATATTAACGTTTATTACTACATATAAATATTAACGTTTATTCCTACATATAAATATTAACGTTTATTACTACATATAAATATTAACGTTTATTCCTACATATAAATATTAACGTTTATTACTACATATAAATATTAACGTTTATTACTACATATAAATATTAACGTTTATTCCTACATATAAATATTAACGTTTATTACTACATATAAATATTAATGTTTATTACTACATATAAATATAACGTTTATTACTACATATAAATATTAACGTTTATTCCTACATATAAATATTAACGTTTAGTACTACATATAAATATTAACGTTTATTACTACATATAAATATTAACGTTTATTCCTACATATGAATATTAACGTTTATTACTACATATAAATATTAACGTTTATTACTACATATAAATATTAACGTTTATTACTACATATAAATATTAACGTTTATTACTACATATAAATATTAACGTTTATTACTACATATAAATATTAACGTTTATTACTACAAATAAATATTAACGTTTATTCCTACATATAAATATTAACGTTTATTACTACATATAAATATTAACGTTTATTCCTACATATAAATATTAACGTTTATTCCTACATATAAATATTAACGTTTAATCCATACATATAAATATTAACGTTTATTACTACATATAAATATTAACGTTTATTCCTACATATAAATATTAACGTTTATTACTACATAAAAATATTAACGTTTATTCCTACATATAAATATTAACGTTTATTACTACATACAAATATTAACGTTTATTGCTACATATAAATATAAACGTTTATTCCTACATATAAATATTAACGTTAATTACTACATATAAATATTAACGTTTATTCCTACATATAAATATTAACGTTTATTACTACATATAAATATTAACGTTTATTACTACATATAAATATTAACGTTTATTACTACATATAAATATTAACGTTTATTACTACATATAAATATTAACGTTTATTCCTACATATAAATATTAACGTTTATTCCTGCATATAAATATAACGTTTATTCCTACATATAAATATAATGTTTATTCCTACATATAAATATTAACGTTTATTCCTACATATAAATATTAACGTTTATTCCTACATATAAATATTAACGTTTATTCCTACATATAAATATTAACGTTTATTACTACATATAAATATTTACGTTTATTACTACATATAAATATTAACGTTTATTACTACATATAAATATAACGTTTATTACTACATATAAATATTAACGTTTATTACTACATATAAATATTAACGTTTATTACTACATATAAATATTAACGTTTATTACTACATATAAATATTAACGTTTATTCCTACATGTAAATAATAACGTTTATTACTACATATAAGTATTAACGTTTATTACTACATATAAATATTAACGTTTATTCCTACATATAAATATTAACGTTTATTACTACATATAAGTATCAACGTTTATTACTACATATAAATATTAACGTTTATTACTACATATAAATATTAACGTTTATTCCTACATATAAATATTAACGTTTATTACTACATATAAATATTAACGTTTATTCCTACATATAAATATTAACGTTTATTACTACATATAAATATTAACGTTTATTCCTACATGTAAATAATAACGTTTATTACTACATATAAATATTAACGTTTATTACTACACATAAATATTAACGTTTATTACTACATATAAATATTAACGTTTATTCCTACATATAAATATTAATGTTATTACTATATATAAATATTAATGTTATTACTATATATAAATATTAACGTTTATTACTACATATAAATATTAACGTTTATTCCTACATATAAATATTAACGTTTATTACTACATATAAATATTAACGTTTATTACTTCATATAAATATTAACGTTTATTACTACATATAAATATAACGTTTATTACTACATATAAATATTAACGTTTATTACTACATATAAATATTAACGTTTATTACTATATATAAATATTAACGTTTATTACTACATATAAATATTAACGTTTATTCCTACATATAAATATTAATGTTTATTCCTACATATAAATATTAACGTTTATTACTACATATAAATATATACGTTTATTCCTACATATAAATATTAACGTTTATTCCTACATACAAATATTAACGTTTATTACTATATATAAATATTAACGTTTATTACTACATATAAATATTAACGTTTATTCCTACATATAAATATTAATGTTTATTCCTACATATAAATATTAACGTTTATTACTACATATAAATATATACGTTTATTCCTACATATAAATATTAACGTTTATTCCTACATACAAATATTAACGTTTATTACTACATATAAATATTAACGTTTATTACTACATATAAATATTCACGTTTATTCCTACATATAAATATTAACGTTTATTACTACATATAAATATTAACGTTTATTACTACATATAAATATAACGTTTATTCCTACATATAAATATTAACGTTTATTCCTACATATAAATATTAACGTTTATTACTACATATAAATATTAACGTTTATTCCAACAAATAAATATTAACGTTTATTACTACATATAAATATAAACGTTTATTACTACATATAAATATTAACGTTTATTCCTACGTATAAATATTAACGTTTATTACTACATATAAATATTAACGTTTATTACTAACTATAAATATTAACGTTTATTACTACATACAAATATTAACGTTTATTACTACATATAAATATTAACGTTTATTACTACATATAAATATTAATGTTTATTCCTACATATAAATATTAACGTTTATTCCTACATATAAATATAAACGTTTATTCCTACATATAAATATTAACGTTTATTCCTACATATAAATATTAACGTTTATTACTACATATAAATATTAACGTTTATTACTACATATAAATATTAACGTTTATTACTACATATAAATATTAACGTTTATTACTACATATAAATATTAACGTTTATTCCTACATATAAATATTAACGTTTATTACTACATATAAATATTAACGTTTATTACTACATATAAATATAACGTTTATTACTACATATAAATATTAACGTTTATTCCTACATATAAATATTAACGTTTAGTACTACATATAAATATTAACGTTTATTACTACATATAAATATTAACGTTTATTCCTACATATAAATATTAACGTTTATCACTACATATAAATATAACGTTTATTACTACATATAAATATTAACGTTTATTACTACATATAAATATTAACGTTTATTACTACATATAAATATTAACGTTTATTACTACATATAAATATTAACGTTTATTACTACATATAAATATTAACGTTTATTCCTACATATAAATATTAACGTTTATTACTACATATAAATATTAACGTTTATTCCTACATATAAATATTAACGTTTATTACTACATATAAATATTAACGTTTATTACTACATATAAATATTAACGTTTATTCCTACATATAAATATTAACGTTTATTACTACATATAAATATTAATGTTTATTACTACATATAAATATAACGTTTATTACTACATATAAATATTAACGTTTATTCCTACATATAAATATTAACGTTTAGTACTACATATAAATATTAACGTTTATTACTACATATAAATATTAACGTTTATTCCTACATATGAATATTAACGTTTATTACTACATATAAATATTAACGTTTATTACTACATATAAATATTAACGTTTATTACTACATATAAATATTAACGTTTATTACTACATATAAATATTAACGTTTATTACTACATATAAATATTAACGTTTATTACTACAAATAAATATTAACGTTTATTCCTACATATAAATATTAACGTTTATTACTACATATAAATATTAACGTTTATTCCTACATATAAATATTAACGTTTATTCCTACATATAAATATTAACGTTTAATCCATACATATAAATATTAACGTTTATTACTACATATAAATATTAACGTTTATTCCTACATATAAATATTAACGTTTATTACTACATAAAAATATTAACGTTTATTCCTACATATAAATATTAACGTTTATTACTACATACAAATATTAACGTTTATTGCTACATATAAATATAAACGTTTATTCCTACATATAAATATTAACGTTAATTACTACATATAAATATTAACGTTTATTCCTACATATAAATATTAACGTTTATTACTACATATAAATATTAACGTTTATTACTACATATAAATATTAACGTTTATTACTACATATAAATATTAACGTTTATTACTACATATAAATATTAACGTTTATTCCTACATATAAATATTAACGTTTATTCCTGCATATAAATATAACGTTTATTCCTACATATAAATATAATGTTTATTCCTACATATAAATATTAACGTTTATTCCTACATATAAATATTAACGTTTATTCCTACATATAAATATTAACGTTTATTCCTACATATAAATATTAACGTTTATTACTACATATAAATATTTACGTTTATTACTACATATAAATATTAACGTTTATTACTTCATATAAATATAACGTTTATTACTACATATAAATATTAACGTTTATTACTACATATAAATATTAACGTTTATTACTACATATAAATATTAACGTTTATTACTACATATAAATATTAACGTTTATTCCTACATGTAAATAATAACGTTTATTACTACATATAAGTATTAACGTTTATTACTACATATAAATATTAACGTTTATTCCTACATATAAATATTAACGTTTATTACTACATATAAGTATCAACGTTTATTACTACATATAAATATTAACGTTTATTACTACATATAAATATTAACGTTTATTCCTACATATAAATATTAACGTTTATTACTACATATAAATATTAACGTTTATTCCTACATATAAATATTAACGTTTATTACTACATATAAATATTAACGTTTATTCCTACATGTAAATAATAACGTTTATTACTACATATAAATATTAACGTTTATTACTACACATAAATATTAACGTTTATTACTACATATAAATATTAACGTTTATTCCTACATATAAATATTAATGTTATTACTATATATAAATATTAATGTTATTACTATATATAAATATTAACGTTTATTACTACATATAAATATTAACGTTTATTCCTACATATAAATATTAACGTTTATTACTACATATAAATATTAACGTTTATTACTTCATATAAATATTAACGTTTATTACTACATATAAATATAACGTTTATTACTACATATAAATATTAACGTTTATTACTACATATAAATATTAACGTTTATTACTATATATAAATATTAACGTTTATTACTACATATAAATATTAACGTTTATTCCTACATATAAATATTAATGTTTATTCCTACATATAAATATTAACGTTTATTACTACATATAAATATATACGTTTATTCCTACATATAAATATTAACGTTTATTCCTACATACAAATATTAACGTTTATTACTACATATAAATATTAACGTTTATTACTACATATAAATATTCACGTTTATTCCTACATATAAATATTAACGTTTATTACTACATATAAATATTAACGTTTATTACTACATATAAATATAACGTTTATTCCTACATATAAATATTAACGTTTATTCCTACATATAAATATTAACGTTTATTACTACATATAAATATTAACGTTTATTCCAACAAATAAATATTAACGTTTATTACTACATATAAATATTAACGTTTATTACTACATATAAATATTAACGTTTATTCCTACGTATAAATATTAACGTTTATTACTACATATAAATATTAACGTTTATTACTAACTATAAATATTAACGTTTATTACTACATACAAATATTAACGTTTATTACTACATATAAATATTAACGTTTATTACTACATATAAATATTAACGTTTATTACTATATAAAAATATAACGTTTATTACTACATATAAATACAACGTTTATTACTACATATAAATTTTAACGTTTATTACTACATATAGATATTAACGTTTATTACTACATATAAATACAACGTTTATTACTACATATAAATATTAACGTTTATTGCTACATATAAATATTAACGTTTATTCCTACATATAAATATTAACGCTTATTACTACATATAAATATTAACGTTTATTACTACATATAAATATTAACGTTTATTACTACATATAAATATTAATGTTTATTACTACATATAAATATTAACGTTTATTACTACATATAAATACAACGTTTATTACTACATATAAATATAACGTTTATTACTAGATATAAATGTTAACGTTTATTACTACATATAAATATTAACGTTTATTACTACATATAAATATTAACGTTTATTCCTACGTATAAATATTAACGTTTATTACTACATATAAATATTAACGTTTATTACTACATATAAATATTAACGTTTATTACTACATACAAATATTAACGTTTATTACTACATATAAATATTAACGTTTATTACTACATATAAATATTAACGTTTATTACTACATATAAATACAACGTTTATTACTACATATAAATATCAACGTTTATTACTACATATAAATATTAACGTGTATTACTACATATAAATATTAACGTTTATTACTACATATAAATATTAACGTTTATTACTACATATAAATATAACGTTTATTACTACATATAAATACAACGTTTATTACTCCATATAAATTTTAACGTTTATTACTACATATAAATATTAACGTTTATTCCTACATATAAATATTAACGTTTATTCCTGCATATAAATATAACGTTTATTCCTACATATAAATATAATGTTTATTCCTACATATAAATATTTACGTTTATTCCTACATATAAATATTAACGCTTATTCCTACATATAAATATTAACGTTTATTCCTACATATAAATATTAACGTTTATTACTACATATAAATATTTACGTTTATTACTACATATAAATATTAACGTTTATTACTACATATAAATATAACGTTTATTACTACATATAAATATTAACGTTTATTACTACATATAAATATTAACGTTTATTACTACATATAAATATTAACGTTTATTACTACATATAAATATTAACGTTTATTCCTACATGTAAATAATAACGTTTATTACTACATATAAGTATTAACGTTTATTACTACATATAAATATTAACGTATATTCCTACATATAAATATTAACGTTTATTACTACATATAAGTATCAACGTTTATTACTACATATAAATATTAACGTTAATTACTACATATAAATATTAACGTTTATTCCTACATATAAATATTAACGTTTATCACTACATATAAATATAACGTTTATTACTACATATAAATATTAACGTTTATTACTACATATAAATATTAACGTTTATTACTACATATAAATATTAACGTTTATTACTACATATAAATATTAACGTTTATTCCTACATATAAATATTAACGTTTATTACTACATATAAATATTAACGTTTATTCCTACATATAAATATTAACGTTTATTACTACATATAAATATTAACGTTTATTACTACATATAAATATTAACGTTTATTCCTACATATAAATATTAACGTTTATTACTACATATAAATATTAATGTTTATTACTACATATAAATATAACGTTTATTACTACATATAAATATTAACGTTTATTCCTACATATAAATATTAACGTTTAGTACTACATATAAATATTAACGTTTATTACTACATATAAATATTAACGTTTATTCCTACATATGAATATTAACGTTTATTCCTACATATAAATATTAACGTTTATTACTACATATAAATATTAACGTTTATTCCTACATATAAATATTAACGTTTATTACTACATATAAATATTAACGTTTATTCCTACATATAAATACAAGGTTTATTCCTACATATAAATATTAACGTTTATTACAATATATAAATATTAACGTTTATTACTACATATAAATATTAACGTTTATTACTACATATAAATATTAACGTTTATTACAACATATAAATACAACTTTTATTACTTCATATAAATATTAACGTTTATTACTACATATAAATATTAACGTTTATTACTACATATAAATATTAACGTTTATTACTACATATAAATATTAACGTTTATTACTACATATAACTATTAACGTTTATTACAACATATAAATATAACGTTTATTACAACATATAAATATTAACGTTTATTACTACATATAAATATTAACGTTTATTACTACATATAAATATTAACCTTTATTCCTACATATAAATATTAACGTTTATTCCTACATATAAATATTCACGTTTATTAATACATATAAATATTAACGTTTATTACTACATATAAATATTAACGTTTATTACTACATATAAATATTAACGTTTATTCCTACATATAAATATTAACGTTTATTACTACATATAAATATCAACGTTTATTCCTACATATAAATATTAACGTTTATTACTACATATAAATATTAATGTTTATTCCTACATATAAATATTAACGTTTATTCCTACATATAAATATAAACGTTTATTCCTACATATAAATATTAACGTTTATTCCTACATATAAATATTAACGTTTATTACTACATATAAATATTAACGTTTATTACTACATATAAATATTAACGTTTATTACTACATATAAATATTAACGTTTATTACTACATATAAATATTAACGTTTATTCCTACATATAAATATTAACGTTTATTACTACATATAAATATTAACGTTTATTACTACATATAAATATAACGTTTATTACTACATATAAATATTAACGTTTATTCCTACATATAAATATTAACGTTTAGTACTACATATAAATATTAACGTTTATTACTACATATAAATATTAACGTTTATTCCTACATATAAATATTAACGTTTATCACTACATATAAATATAACGTTTATTACTACATATAAATATTAACGTTTATTACTACATATAAATATTAACGTTTATTACTACATATAAATATTAACGTTTATTACTACATATAAATATTAACGTTTATTACTACATATAAATATTAACGTTTATTACTACATATAAATATTAACGTTTATTCCTACATATAAATATTAACGTTTATTACTACATATAAATATTAACGTTTATTACTACATATAAATATTAACGTTTATTCCTACATATAAATATTAACGTTTATTACTACATATAAATATTAATGTTTATTACTACATATAAATATAACGTTTATTACTACATATACATATTAACGTTTATTCCTACATATAAATATTAACGTTTAGTACTACATATAAATATTAACGTTTATTACTACATATAAATATTAACGTTTATTCCTACATATGAATATTAACGTTTATTACTACATATAAATATTAACGTTTATTACTACATATAAATATTAACGTTTATTACTACATATAAATATTAACGTTTATTACTACATATAAATATTAACGTTTATTACTACATATAAATATTAACGTTTATTACTACATATAAATATTAACGTTTATTCCTACATATAAATATTAACGTTTATTACTACATATAAATATTAACGTTTATTCCTACATATAAATATTAACGTTTATTCCTACATATAAATATTAACGTTTAATCCATACATATAAATATTAACGTTTATTACTACATATAAATATTAACGTTTATTCCTACATATAAATATTAACGTTTATTACTACATAAAAATATTAACGTTTATTCCTACATATAAATATTAACGTTTATTACTACATACAAATATTAACGTTTATTGCTACATATAAATATAAACGTTTATTCCTACATATAAATATTAACGTTTATTACTACATATAAATATTAACGTTTATTCCTACATATAAATATTAACGTTTATTACTACATATAAATATTAACGTTTATTACTACATATAAATATTAACGTTTATTACTACATATAAATATTAACGTTTATTACTACATATAAATATTAACGTTTATTCCTACATATAAATATTAACGTTTATTCCTGCATATAAATATAACGTTTATTCCTACATATAAATATAATGTTTATTCCTACATATAAATATTAACGTTTATTCCTACATATAAATATTAACGTTTATTCCTACATATAAATATTAACGTTTATTCCTACATATAAATATTAACGTTTATTACTACATATAAATATTTACGTTTATTACTACATATAAATATTAACGTTTATTACTACATATAAATATAACGTTTATTACTACATATAAATATTAACGTTTATTACTACATATAAATATTAACGTTTATTACTACATATAAATATTAACGTTTATTACTACATATAAATATTAACGTTTATTCCTACATGTAAATAATAACGTTTATTACTACATATAAGTATTAACGTTTATTACTACATATAAATATTAACGTTTATTCCTACATATAAATATTAACGTTTATTACTACATATAAGTATCAACGTTTATTACTACATATAAATATTAACGTTTATTACTACATATAAATATTAACGTTTATTCCTACATATAAATATTAACGTTTATTACTACATATAAATATTAACGTTTATTCCTACATATAAATATTAACGTTTATTACTACATATAAATATTAACGTTTATTCCTACACGTAAATAATAACGTTTATTACTACATATAAATATTAACGTTTATTACTACACATAAATATTAACGTTTATTACTACATATAAATATTACCGTTTATTCCTACATATAAATATTAATGTTATTAATATATATAAATATTAATGTTATTACTATATATAAATATTAACGTTTATTACTACATATAAATATAAACGTTTATTCCTACATATAAATATTAACGTTTATTACTACATATAAATATTAACGTTTATTACTACATATAAATATTAACGTTTATTACTACATATAAATATAACGTTTATTACTACATATAAATATTAACGTTTATTACTACATATAAATATTAACGTTTATTACTATATATAAATATTAACGTTTATTACTACATATAAATATTAACGTTTATTCCTACATATAAATATTAATGTTTATTCCTACATATAAATATTAACGTTTATTACTACATATAAATATATACGTTTATTCCTACATATAAATATATACGTTTATTCCTACATACAAATATTAACGTTTATTACTACATATAAATATTAACGTTTATTACTACATATAAATATTCACGTTTATTCCTACATATAAATATTAACGTTTATTACTACATATAAATATAACGTTTATTCCTACATATAAATATTAACGTTTATTCCTACATATAAATATTAACGTTTATTACTACATATAAATATTAACGTTTATTCCAACAAATAAATATTAACGTTTATTACTACATATAAATATTAACGTTTATTACTACATATAAATATTAACGTTTATTCCTACGTATAAATATTAACGTTTATTACTACATATAAATATTAACGTTTATTACTAACTATAAATATTAACGTTTATTACTACATACAAATATTAACGTTTATTACTACATATAAATATTAACGTTTATTACTACATATAAATATTAACGTTTATTACTATATAAAAATACAACGTTTATTACTACATATAAATATAACGTTTATTACTACATATAAATATTAACGTTTATTACTACATATAAATATTAACGTTTATTACTACATATAAATATTAACGTTTATAACTACATATAAATATAACGTTTATTACTACATATAAATACAACGTTTATTACTACATATAAATTTTAACGTTTATTACTACATATAGATATTAACGTTTATTACTACATATAAATACAACGTTTATTACTACATATAAATATTAACGTTTATTGCTACATATAAATATTAACGTTTATTCCTACATATAAATATTAACGCTTATTACTACATATAAATATTAACGTTTATTACTACATATAAATATTAACGTTTATTACTACATATAAATATTAATGTTTATTACTACATATAAATATTAACGTTTATTACTACATATAAATACAACGTTTATTACTACATATAAATATAACGTTTATTACTAGATATAAATGTTAACGTTTATTACTACATATAAATATTAACGTTTATTACTACATATAAATATTAACGTTTATTCCTACGTATAAATATTAACGTTTATTACTACATATAAATATTAACGTTTATTACTACATATAAATATTAACGTTTATTACTACATACAAATATTAACGTTTATTACTACATATAAATATTAACGTTTATTACTACATATAAATATTAACGTTTATTACTACATATAAATACAACGTTTATTACTACATATAAATATCAACGTTTATTACTACATATAAATATTAACGTGTATTACTACATATAAATATTAACGTTTATTACTACATATAAATATTAACGTTTATTACTACATATAAATATAACGTTTATTACTACATATAAATACAACGTTTATTACTCCATATAAATTTTAACGTTTATTACTACATATAAATATTAACGTTTATTACTACATATAAATATTAACGTTTATTCCTACATGTAAATAATAACGTTTATTACTACATATAAATATTAACGTTTATTACTACATATAAATATTAACGTTTATTCCTACATATAAATATTAACGTTTATTCCTGCATATAAATATAACGTTTATTCCTACATATAAATATAATGTTTATTCCTACATATAAATATTTACGTTTATTCCTACATATAAATATTAACGCTTATTCCTACATATAAATATTAACGTTTATTCCTACATATAAATATTAACGTTTATTACTACATATAAATATTTACGTTTATTACTACATATAAATATTAACGTTTATTACTACATATAAATATAACGTTTATTACTACATATAAATATTAACGTTTATTACTACATATAAATATTAACGTTTATTACTACATATAAATATTAACGTTTATTACTACATATAAATATTAACGTTTATTCCTACATGTAAATAATAACGTTTATTACTACATATAAGTATTAACGTTTATTACTACATATAAATATTAACGTTTATTCCTACATATAAATATTAACGTTTATTACTACATATAAGTATCAACGTTTATTACTACATATAAATATTAACGTTTATTACTACATATAAATATTAACGTTTATTCCTACATATAAATATTAACGTTTATTACTACATACAAATATTAACGTTTATTACTACATATAAATATTAACGTTTATTACTACATATAAATATTAACGTTTATTCCTACGTATAAATATTAACGTTTATTACTACATATAAATATTAACGTTTATTACTACATATAAATATTAACGTTTATTACTACATACAAATATTTACGTTTATTACTACATATAAATATTAACGTTTATTACTACATATAAATATTAACGTTTATTACTATATAAAAATACAACGTTTATTACTACATATAAATATAACGTTTATTACTACATATAAATATTAACGTTTATTACTACATATAAATATTAACGTTTATTACTACATATAAATATTAACGTTTATAACTACATATAAATATAACGTTTATTACTACATATAAATACAACGTTTATTACTACATATAAATTTTAACGTTTATTACTACATATAGATATTAACGTTTATTACTACATATAAATACAACGTTTATTACTACATATAAATATTAACGTTTATTGCTACATATAAATATTAACGTTTATTCCTACATATAAATATTAACGCTTATTACTACATATAAATATTAACCTTTATTACTACATATAAATATTAACGTTTATTACTACATATAAATATTAATGTTTATTACTACATATAAATATTAACGTTTATTACTACATATAAATACAACGTTTATTACTACATATAAATATAACGTTTATTACTAGATATAAATGTTAACGTTTATTACTACATATAAATATTAACGTTTATTACTACATATAAATATTAATGTTATTACTATATATAAATATTAATGTTATTACTATATATAAATATTAACGTTTATTACTACATATAAATATTAACGTTTATTCCTACATATAAATATTAACGTTTATTACTACATATAAATATTAACGTTTATTACTACATATAAATATTAACGTTTATTACTACATATAAATATAACGTTTATTACTACATATAAATATTAACGTTTATTACTACATATAAATATTAACGTTTATTACTATATATAAATATTAACGTTTATTACTACATATAAATATTAACGTTTATTCCTACATATAAATATTAATGTTTATTCCTACATATAAATATTAACGTTTATTACTACATATAAATATTAACGTTTATTCCTACATATAAATATTAACGTTTATTACTACATATAAATATATACGTTTATTCCTACATATAAATATATACGTTTATTCCTACATACAAATATTAACGTTTATTACTACATATAAATATTAACGTTTATTACTACATATAAATATTCACGTTTATTCCTACATATAAATATTAACGTTTATTACTACATATAAATATTAACGTTTATTACTACATATAAATATAACGTTTATTCCTACATATAAATATTAACGTTTATTCCTACATATAAATATTAACGTTTATTACTACATATAAATATTAACGTTTATTCCAACAAATAAATATTAACGTTTATTACTACATATAAATATTAACGTTTATTACTACATATAAATATTAACGTTTATTCCTACGTATAAATATTAACGTTTATTACTACATATAAATATTAACGTTTATTACTACATATAAATATTAACGTTTATTACTACATACAAATATTAACGTTTATTACTACATATAAATATTAACGTTTATTACTACATATAAATATTAACGTTTATTACTATATAAAAATACAACGTTTATTACTACATATAAATATAACGTTTATTACTACATATAAATATTAACGTTTATTACTACATATAAATATTAACGTTTATTACTACATATAAATATTAACGTTTATAACTACATATAAATATAACGTTTATTACTACATATAAATACAACGTTTATTACTACATATAAATTTTAACGTTTATTACTACATATAGATATTAACGTTTATTACTACATATAAATACAACGTTTATTACTACATATAAATATTAACGTTTATTGCTACATATAAATATTAACGTTTATTCCTACATATATATATTAACGCTTATTACTACATATAAATATTAACGTTTATTACTACATATAAATATTAATGTTTATTACTACATATAAATATTAACGTTTATTACTACATATAAATACAACGTTTATTACTACATATAAATATAACGTTTATTACTAGATATAAATGTTAACGTTAATTACTACATATAAATATTAACGTTTATTACTACATATAAATATTAACGTTTATTCCTACGTATAAATATTAACGTTTATTACTACATATAAATATTAACGTTTATTACTACATATAAATATTAACGTTTATTACTACATACAAATATTAACGTTTATTACTACATATAAATATTAACGTTTATTACTACATATAAATATTAACGTTTATTACTACATATAAATACAACGTTTATTACTACATATAAATATCAACGTTTATTACTACATATAAATATTAACGTGTATTATTACATATAAATATTAACGTTTATTACTACATATAAATATTAACGTTTATTACTACATATAAATATAACGTTTATTACTACATATAAATACAACGTTTATTACTCCATATAAATTTTAACGTTTATTACTACATATAAATATTAACGTTTATTACTACATATAAATATTAACGTTTATTCCTACATGTAAATAATAACGTTTATTACTACATATAAATATTAACGTTTATTACTACATATAAATATTAACGTTTATTCCTACATATAAATATTAACGTTTATTCCTGCATATAAATATAACGTTTATTCCTACATATAAATATAATGTTTATTCCTACATATAAATATTTACGTTTATTCCTACATATAAATATTAACGTTTATTCCTACATATAAATATTAACGTTTATTCCTACATATAAATATTAACGTTTATTACTACATATAAATATTTACGTTTATTACTACATATAAATATTAACGTTTATTACTACATATAAATATAACGTTTATTACTACATATAAATATTAACGTTTATTACTACATATAAATATTAACGTTTATTACTACATATAAATATTAACGTTTATTACTACATATAAATATTAACGTTTATTCCTACATGTAAATAATAACGTTTATTACTACATATAAGTATTAACGTTTATTACTACATATAAATATTAACGTTTATTCCTACATATAAATATTAACGTTTATTACTACATATAAGTATCAACGTTTATTACTACATATAAATATTAACGTTTATTACTACATATAAATATTAACGTTTATTCCTACATATAAATATTAACGTTTATTACTACATATAAATATTAACGTTTATTCCTACATATAAATATTAACGTTTATTACTACATATAAATATTAACGTTTATTCCTACATGTAAATAATAACGTTTATTACTACATATAAATATTAACGTTTATTACTACACATAAATATTAACGTTTATTACTACATATAAATATTAACGTTTATTCCTACATATAAATATTAATGTTATTACTATATATAAATATTAATGTTATTACTATATATAAATATTAACGTTTATTACTACATATAAATATTAACGTTTATTCCTACATATAAATATTAACGTTTATTACTACATATAAATATTAACGTTTATTACTACATATAAATATTAACGTTTATTACTACATATAAATATAACGTTTATTACTACATATAAATATTAACGTTTATTACTACATATAAATATTAACGTTTATTACTATATATAAATATTAACGTTTATTACTACATATAAATATTAACGTTTATTCCTACATATAAATATTAACGTTTATTCCTACATATAAATATTAACGTTTATTACTACATATAAATATTAACGTTTATTCCTACATATAAATATTAACGTTTATTACTACATATAAATATATACGTTTATTCCTACATATAAATATATACGTTTATTCCTACATACAAATATTAACGTTTATTACTACATATAAATATTAACGTTTATTACTACATATAAATATTCACGTTTATTCCTACATATAAATATTAACGTTTATTACTACATATAAATATTAACGTTTATTACTACATATAAATATAACGTTTATTCCTACATATAAATATTAACGTTTATTCCTACATATAAATATTAACGTTTATTACTACATATAAATATTAACGTTTATTCCAACAAATAAATATTAACGTTTATTACTACATATAAATATTAACGTTTATTACTACATATAAATATTAACGTTTATTCCTACGTATAAATATTAACGTTTATTACTACATATAAATATTAACGTTTATTACTACATATAAATATTAACGTTTATTACTACATACAAATATCACGTTTATTACTACATATAAATATTAACGTTTATTACTACATATAAATATTAACGTTTATTACTATACAAAAATACAACGTTTATTACTACATATAAATATAACGTTTATTACTACATATAAATATTAACGTTTATTACTACATATAAATATTAACGTTTATTACTACATATAAATATTAACGTTTATAACTACATATAAATATAACGTTTATTACTACATATAAATACAACGTTTATTACTACATATAAATTTTAACGTTTATTACTACATATAGATATTAACGTTTATTACTACATATAAATACAACGTTTATTACTACATATAAATATTAACGTTTATTGCTACATATAAATATTAACGTTTATTCCTACATATAAATATTAACGCTTATTACTACATATAAATATTAACGTTTATTACTACATATAAATATTAACGTTTATTACTACATATAAATATTAATGTTTATTACTACATATAAATATTAACGTTTATTACTACATATAAATACAACGTTTATTACTACATATAAATATAACGTTTATTACTAGATATAAATGTTAACGTTTATTACTACATATAAATATTAACGTTTATTACTACATATAAATATTAACGTTTATTCCTACGTATAAATATTAACGTTTATTACTACATATAAATATTAACGTTTATTACTACATATAAATATTAACGTTTATTACTACATACAAATATTAACGTTTATTACTACATATAAATATTAACGTTTATTACTACATATAAATATTAACGTTTATTACTACATATAAATACAACGTTTATTACTACATATAAATATCAACGTTTATTACTACATATAAATATTAACGTGTATTACTACATATAAATATTAACGTTTATTACTACATATAAATATTAACGTTTATTACTACATATAAATATAACGTTTATTACTACATATAAATACAACGTTTATTACTCCATATAAATTTTAACGTTTATTACTACATATAAATATTAACGTTTATTACTACATATAAATACAACGTTTATTACTACATATAACTATTAACGTTTATTGCTACATATAAATATTAACGTTTATTACTACATATAAATATTAACGTTTATTACTACATATAAAGATTAACGTTTATTACTACATATAAATATTAACGTTTATTACTACATATAAATACAACGTTTATTACTACATATAAACATAACGTTTATTACTACATATAAATATTAACGTTTATTACTACATATAAATATTAACGTTTATTACTACATATAAATATAACGTTTATTACTACATATAAATATAACGTTTATTACTACATATAAATATTAACGTTTATTGCTACATATAAATATTAACGTTTATTACTACATATAAATATTAACGTTTATTACTACATATAAATATTAACGTTTATTACTACATATAAATATTAACGTTTATTACTACATATAAATACAACGTTTATTACTACATATAACTATTAACGTTTATTGCTACATATAAATATTAACGTTTATTACTACATATAAATATTAACGTTTATTACTACATATAAAGATTAACGTTTATTACTACATATAAATATTAACGTTTATTACTACATATAAATACAACGTTTATTACTACATATAAACATAACGTTTATTACTACATATAAATATTAACGTTTATTACTACATATAAATATTAACGTTTATTACTACATATAAATATAACGTTTATTACTACATATAAATATAACGTTTATTACTACATATAAATATTAACGTTTATTGCTACATATAAATATTAACGTTTATTACTACATATAAATATTAACGTTTATTACTACATATAAATATTAACGTTTATTACTACATATAAATATTAACGTTTATTACTACATATAAATATTAACGTTTATTACTACATATAAATACAACGTTTATTCCTACATATAAATATTAACGTTTATTACTACATATAAATATTAACGTTTATTACTACATATAAATATTAACGTTTATTACTACATATAAATATAACGTTTATTACTACATATAAATATTAACGTTTATTACTACATATAAATACAACGTTTATTCCTACATATAAATTTTAACGTTTATTACTACATATAAATATTAACGTTTATTACTACATATAGATACAACGTTTATTACTACATATAAATATTAACGTTTATTACTACATATAAATATTAACGTTTATTCCTACATATAAATATTAACGTTTATTACTACATATAAATATTAACGTTTATTACTACATATAAATATTAACGTTTATTACTACATATAAATATTAACGTTTATTACTACATATAAATACAACGTTTATTACTACATATAAATATAACGTTTATTACTACATATAAATATTAACGTTTATTACTACATATAAATATTAACGTTTATTACTACATATAAATATTAACGTTTATTACTACATATAAATATTAACGTTTATTACTACATATAAATATTAACGTTTATTGCTACATATAAATATAACGTTTATTACTACATATAAATATTAACGTTTATTTCTACATATAAATATAACGTTTAGTACTACATATAAATATAACGTTTATTAATACATATAAATATTAACGTTTAGTACTACATATAAATATTAACGTTTATTACTACATATAAATATTAACGTTTATTACTACATATAAATATTAATGTTTATTACTACATATAAATATTAACGTTTATTACTACATATAAATATAACGTTTATTAATACATATAAATATTAACGTTTAGTACTACATATAAATATTAACGTTTATTACAACATATAAATATTAACGTTTATTACTACATATAGATATTAACGTTTATTACTACATATAAATATTAACGTTTATTACTACATATAAATATTAACGTTTATTACTACATATAAATATTAACGTTTATTTCTACATATAAATATAACGTTTAGTACTACATATAAATATAACGTTTATTAATACATATAAATATTAACGTTTAGTACTACATATAAATATAACGTTTATTACTACATATAAATATTAACGTTTATTACTACATATAAATATTAATGTTTATTACTACATATAAATATTAACGTTTATTACTACATATAAATATAACGTTTATTAATACATATAAATATTAACGTTTAGTACTACATATAAATATTAACGTTTATTACTACATATAAATATTAACGTTTAATACTACATATAGATATTAACGTTTATTACTACATATAAATATTAACGTTTATTACTACATATAAATATAACGTTTATTAATACATATAAATATTAACGTTTAGTACTACATATAAATATTAACGTTTATTACAACATATAAATATTAACGTTTATTACTACATATAGATATTAACGTTTATTACTACATATAAATATTAACGTTTATTACTACATATAAATATTAACGTTTATTACTACATATAAATATTAACGTTTATTTCTACATATAAATATAACGTTTAGTACTACATATAAATATAACGTTTATTAATACATATAAATATTAACGTTTAGTACTACATATAAATATAACGTTTATTACTACATATAAATATTAACGTTTATTACTACATATAAATATTAATGTTTATTACTACATATAAATATTAACGTTTATTACTACATATAAATATAACGTTTATTAATACATATAAATATTAACGTTTAGTACTACATATAAATATTAACGTTTATTACTACATATAAATATTAACGTTTATTACTACATATAAATATTAACGTTTATTACTACATATAAATATTAACGTTTATTACAACATATAAATATTAACGTTTATTACTACATATAGATATTAACGTTTATTACTACATATAAATATTAACGTTTATTCCTACATATAAATATTAACGTTTATTACTACATATAAATATTAACGTTTATTACTACTTATAAATATTAACGTTTATTACTACATATAAATATTAACGTTTATTACAACATATAAATATTAACGTTTATTACTACATATAAATATTAACGTTTATTACAACATATAAATATTAACGTTTATTACTACATATAAATATCAACGTTTATTACTACATATAAATATTAACGTTTATTACTACATATACATATTAACGTTTATTACTACATATAAATATTAACGTTTATTACTACATATAAATATTAACGTTTATTACTACATATAAATATGAACGTTTATTCCTACATATAAATATTAACGTTTATTACTACATATAAATATTAACGTTTATTCCTACACATAAATATTAACGTTTATTACTACATATAAATATTAACGTTTATTCCTACATATAAATATTAACGTTTATTACTACATATAAATATTAACGTTTATTACTACATATAAATATGAACGTTTATTCCTACATATAAATATTAACGTTTATTACTACATATAAATATTAACGTTTATTCCTGTGTCAGAAATTTCGTGAAAAATAGTGAATAATTCCACCCCGTCTTTCTAAGCTTCTAACTCCTCGAAAAATGTAATTCAAGCCCTAATTTTGTTTTTCAATTAAAGGAGCAAGGACCAAGGTTTCAGTAAAAAAAAAAACAAAAAAAAAAACAACGTGTTTTTTTTTTTTTTTAAAGGTTTTAAACTTCGGACTTTACATGTAAATTTCTAAAAAATACTACCATTTTTGTTTAAAATTTGAATATATTATTTATTGACCTTTTCTCTTCAATTTGTGATATATAACACTTTGGTGAGTAAATTAATTATTTACTTTTTAATAGACATTTCAAAATGGGAGGCGTGAATTATTCGAACCCCTGTCTTTCCAAGCTGATAACTACTCGAAAAATGTAATTCAAGTCCTAATTTTTTTTTCAATTAAAAGAGCAAGGACCAAGGTTTCATTAAAAAAAAACAAAAGAAAAAACAAACAACGTGGTTTAAAAAAAACAAAGGTAAATTTCTAAAAAAAAACACTACTTTTTTTGTTGTTTTAAATTTGAATATATTATATATTGACCTTTTCTATTCAATTTGTGATGTATAACACTTTGGTGAGTAAATTAATTATTTACTTTTTAATAGACACTTGAAAATGGGGGGGGGGGGGCGTGAATTTAAAAAAAAATGTTTGTCTAAAGTATTATGTTCGGTTTATTGGAAAGAGCATAAAATTTCACATTGACCCTGAAAATATCGTAAAAATAGAATCGATAGAAAAATTTTGATAGATTTTTAAAGTTTAAAAATTGAAAAATATTGAGTTCGTAAAATTCATTACTGTTTAAAAAAAATATATATTCCTATTACTTTTAAAACAACTTTGATAGTTTATTTTGGAAGTATAATCCATAAAGAAAATAAACAGCCCACTTTTAAAAGAGAAATTACGAGTTTTTTATATTTTATTCGCAGTTTCGTGTTAGGGGTGTCAAAAATTCCTACAAAAATTCTGATACACCTATAATCCTACACATAAATATTAACGTTTATTACTACATATAAATATTAACGTTAATTACTTCATATAAATATTAACGTTTATTACTAATAATAGCAGGGAAAATGCATCTTTTTCTGATAAAGGCGTACTTGAACTAAAATAAACAAATAAAAATAAGTGTAGCATTCAATATTATTATTACTGTAATGTTATACATATAAATATTTCACATCAATTTAAATTTAATGTAATATTATTACTGTAATGTAGGCACCGCCAAAACTGGGGGGGGGGCAGGTAAGTACTTTTTGACGGACCGTCTTTTTAAAAATCTACCAAAAATCAGGTAATTATCCAATCAATACGAAATTTTCAGCGATTATTAAGAGAAGAATGAACTTTATAACAGTGTACTTATTTTTCATAAACGATATTTATATATGTATATTTATTTTGCTTACAACCAACCCCCTTGTTTTGGGGGGTTCCAAATATGCTTAAAATAATCATCTGAATCTGAACTATTGTGTTGTTGTAAGGACAGGATTATAGATTTAAAAAAAGAAATTGTTTGCATACCTTATTTTGACGTCTGAATATCAGAACTTCGATTGTGTTTAATTATCTCGCTTTTGAGTTTTGAAGTGTGAAACTCGGTGAATATGTTAAGTAAAATAATTAATTTAAGTTAAGCAAAACAAAAAAAAAATTAATATTTATACGAAAAAAGCCATTTTAAAATCTTTGATAAATAAATTAACAATTTTTTTTTTAGCGAGCCGAATAATGCATGACCATTATTAAACAGGGCATGCTTTGAAGAATCGATACAAAAAAAAATTCGATAAATATTGTACCATTTGTGTTAAAAATAGCATCATTTTTTCGATCCCGTTTGAAAATGTTTGCCGCCTTTCGACTACGGTGGACCAAACACGCTGAAATAATTTTTTTTTATTCTGCTTTAAATTAGCCCCCCCCCCCCATTTTGGGGAGCCTGGCCCCTACATACATACACATTAAAAACCAAACTCATACAAATGGTCACCCATCTGGTACTGGCCAGCCTCAGCGTTAATAATACATTGAAATTTTCGTCACTGAAAAATAAGTTTTTTTTGGCCTGTTTGGTTTTCCATCGTTTGCTTCATCAAATCTCCACACTAACGTAATATACTTTTCTTTTTTTTTTTTTTTACATAGGCATCACCACATTATCAAGATCAAGAGGCCACTCAAGGATAAGGGTTAAAGAGTGTACAGTAGAAATTGGACAATATAGTAATCATTAGTAATGAAAATTTGGTAAATTTGATAACTTATATGGAACGGCTCATCAAGAACTTATTTACGTTAGACTTGAACACAACCATATTGTAGTCAGCCGGAAAGCAGGAAAACGGAAGACAATTCCACAGGCGTGCAGTTCTAAGAAAGAAGCTTTGTTCATGGAATCTACGTTTAGGTTTAGGCACAGATAAAGAGTGGGGGGAATTATTGATAGTGTTTACAGCTAGACGAGTGTTTCTTGTGAAAGTTTGGCGAGGGGGGACCATAGATTGAAGCTCAGTCGAACACTTTCCATGAAAATAACGATACATCAGAGACAAACTCGCAACATCTCTTCTGTGAGATAGAGGTTGCAAGGAGGAGAAAAGGACATCTCCTACGAGGTTACGAAGTCTATTTTGAACTCTATCAAGGCAGGACAAGTCCTTTCTAGCAGCTCCTGCCCAGATGTGGCAACAGTATTCCATCCTTGGACGTACCTGGCTCTTATATAGATAGAGAATAGCATCAGCAGTGAGATATTTACCGGATCGATAGAAAGATCCCACCATTTTTCCAGCGGCCTTGGCAACAGATTTGATGTACGTGTTCCATTTAAGATCAGGAGTAATGGTCAAGCCCAGAAGCTTGTCAAAACTTGAGGCCTCCTGAAGACGAGAGCCATTCATTTCAATTGATGCCAGATGTGGATCAGAATGTTGACGATGTAAAGAGAGAAGCTTGGTTTTAGATGCATTAAAAGTAACCAGCCACTCCTTTCCCCATTGTACTAGTTGCTCAAGATCAGAGGAGAGAGAATTGGAGAGAACTTGGTCGTTTACTTTCTTAAATGTGCTACCATAAATGGTAGTGTCATCAGCATAAATGTCTACAAATGATGTAAGGATGTGATTTGGAAGATCATTAATGTAGATCAAGAAAAGAGCTGGGCTCAGGATGGACCCCTGAGAGACACTTCCAATAACCCTTATTCCTGAGTGGCTTCCGGGCCTTGATAAGTGGTGATCACTGTGTAAAAAAAAAAAAAAAAAAAACTCCTTCTGAAGTCAAGCCTGGGTCTCTTTGGACTTGTGGGCCGGCGCTGAGCCTTGCTGTGACACTCAGGGTCTGCTAGTGGCCACCTGACCCTAACCCTAACCTGATTGCACCAGGGGAACACCACACTCTTCAGCACACTTTCAAGCCGACTTCGAAAATGTGAGATGACGTGATGTGGCCCTCACTTGAAACCGCACCAAAGACAATAACCGTGGCAGGAAACTTTGTTGAGCTGTGCCCTCAAGCATTGAACCGTCTGTATTTGCATTTTGAGAGTGCTGGCAATGATACCGTTTTCATAACATCGATAGAGAGCGTGAGTTGTACAGCGGCGCATCTCTGATCTCGCTCGTTGAACATTGTGTCACTTTCAGACATGATAGAAGGCTCCTATCGCTCTTGGAATTTGTATACAACTGACCAACTAGTAGATCGATAGTCTGCAACAAAAACAGAAAACTGGTTTTCATCAAACAGAAATGGAATCATGTCGTCTTGTCTATGACGACAATTTTATCGTTATTCCACCCTGTACATTAAATATGAGTTAATCAATATGTTTCCACAACGTTTCCCCCTATATACTTAAAAATCTTAAAATAAATGTGGAAATAATATATCTTAATTTTGAAGTGAGTTGTGTTTGAAATAAATTTGATTATTTTCGTTATACATAATTAATAATTAACTGAGCAGGTTATAGAATAGATATACAACGTCTCATTGTAACATTATGAAAAAACTTATTGAGCCATCGTTGTTAACATGTAAATAAACGAGAAGGGTGTTAGCGTGTCGTGGGGTTTCCTGGCTTTGGTAGAGGCCATTTTGAACGATGCTATGGCTTTGGGTTTTGCTAAGAACCACATTTAATATAAGAGTGTGAATTTTCTAAGTTCGCACTGGCTTATTTTTTTTCACATATATGTGTTACTTTTTGGTGGTTGGAACGATTTTCATTGGTTGAAAATAATTTGAGTTCACGCGTTTTTGTGAAAACTTACTTGCTTTGGTGTGTGTGGGGTGGGCGAGGAGAAAGTGAATTCCAATGAAGCGGAGAAGGAAAGGGTAAACAATTGAGCAACATTCATAGGAATCACTTTACGATTAAGTTGTCTATAATATAAATCTCACCTGTCTCTTTAAATGTATGTATGTATGTATGTATGTATGTCCGCCTAATACTTTCTACAGAGGCGACGTATTTTTATTGTTTTGAAGATCAACCCTTTGGACGACAAATATCGAAAAATTGGCTAAAAACATTAATTCCTTCACTTTCAACTGGGCACTTTTCTACAAGGAGGGGTCGCTTTTTTCACCAATATTTTCGAAAGTCATCACCTCTTTTCGATTGACTAGCCTTAATTTAAACCTTCGCCAATTCCGGTTTAGCGATGGACTCAACAGCAAAGAAGTCATGTTTTTTGCATGTCCCTTTCACAGTATGGGTTTGAGCCTGCCTACTACCGCTTTTTTTTTTGTCTTTTTTGCTGAACACACACCTCCAAACACCCCGGCAACGCCGGGCACCCAGGCTAGTTATGAATAAAGGAAGACGATGACAAACGATTACAAAAAAACGTGTGTTGTTAGATAAATGTCCTATTAGTAGAGAAGACAGAAGATGATGATGTTATGATGAGGAAGTTTGAATGTATTGTCTCGAAGGAAATGAAACGGTTTATATATGAGAATATGTTTATGTACACACAGGTGTTGAAGTCAAACCGTCTTCATTTGTGCATGTAGGTATATATGTGTGGATAGATGGGTGTGTTTTATATTAAACATAGATTCAAAATCATTATCTGAAAATCTGTTGCTGCTGTTACTGTTGTCCTACCGCTGCTACAGGAAGGTGATGGCGACTAAATAGTTAGCGACACGGACTGACAATCTGGGAATGTCAAGTTCGAATATAGGTCATTCCAACGAAACACTTTCACTCACGGACGTTGGCAACCTTTGCATGGTCCCTTCCGTAATACTTGATATCCTTCTAGAAAGAATTCTTACCAGAAAGATATCGGGGAAACGAATGCCAACAAAATCATCATGAATGTTGCTCAACAACAATAAACGCTGCTACAAAGACACACATCTCTCTCTCTTTCTCTCACTATCTCTCTCTCTCTCTCTTTCTCTATCTATCTATCTATCTATCTATCTATCTCTCAGCCACCTATGTATTTCTCTCGTTTTATGTTGGTTCAGTTACTCCCTAATATTTCATAACGTATCTGTAAACATGTGTCACTTCTCTTATTTTGTTCTTTAATCCTCACATCCCATGAGCGATGTTTCTGACAAAGAGGGAATAACTGCTGTTTTCTAGGTCAGAATTTATTCCATCTAATAATTATCGTTGGCAAGATTTTGACCTTTAAGTATTACTTTTATTTTAGATTCTTACCTCAAATGGCTTCATGCTTTGTCTGGAGCGATTTTCATTTAAAATATATATATATTGTTTTGTTAATGGCGTCATCATGTAATTTACATGCATATGTTGTATCTGTACACACCACAAACATGTCTATAAATTAGATGACAAAATAATGTCCATTTACTTCTGTGTTATTATTTTTTCACTAGGAGTAGTCACACAGGCCATCATCAAAGATTTATCTTTAAGAAAAATCTGTGGTGTTCTCTAGAGTGACAACAAGTCTCCCCATATTTCCAGTACTCTCCACCTCTTTTGATAAACTTTGCAGATGAATTTGTGTTATCACAACAACCGTTTACCATTAATTTCTCATTGGCAGCAACCATTGGTCTTCACTGGAATTTGGGTGGCAATGAGCCTCTTCAAATCCCAGTCCTCTTTTCACTCATCCAGCGGAGGTCTGGCTAGTGTTTTCTCTCCTCAGTCTTTCCATCCTCTTCGACCCTCTGCAACTCTTTGGTATGTTGCCTGTTCATTTTTTTTCTGTTCAGGTTAAGTGATAGGCTGGGCTCTCTAATAGGCAGATATGGCATAGGTCCCCGACAGAATATACTTCTTTATTATGGAAAGGAGGGTTCTACCTCTGACTACCGGGGATTCCTCAATAAATATTCCTGGCAGATGTTGCATGGGAAATTTTTCTAATCGGTCATGATATATTCCAAACTAATCTTGTTTTAAATTTTTTACTTTAAAATTTGTACAGTTGCCATATCGTGTGACCACATGTATATTTTCTTGTTTTTTTTCCAATTTTCAAATGTAACTTGAAAAAAAAAATCCCATTTTATATTTAATTTAAGTTTTTACACGATTAAAACTGATATTTTCTTCCAATGGTGCATTTTTATTGTCGTCTGGTCAAGTGATTTTTCATTGGCTAAACAGTTTATGTAAACTGACAAATGCAGAAGCATCGTTTATTGCTAAGTGTCTGAGGTGCCCCGACCTAGGCAATTTTTAATAAACCAGAGTGCCTCTACTCCAGGGATGCTGACTTGATTCTCCCCACTTTCTGAATTTTACTTTTTTTAATCCTAGAAGCCATCTAGCGGTGCCAGGGGGCAGGATGGGGTTTGGTCCCTTTTGTGCTCTTGTGAAGTAGAATGCCTACACTTTTTGATCTGGTGTGACTGGCATCATCAGCATCATCATTACTATCCTCACTGTCACCTTCCTCCTTACAGAAGTGAGTGAAAGAGGGAGAGGGCTTTTTGCCCGTTTTCTTCAGTCCTGAGAGAAGGAAGTTGACTTCGTGTTCTGCCAATATTATGTTCTGGATTTTTCTCCTTCAGGGGAAAACATTAATTTGATTTCCAGTTAATTTAAAGGCAACAAGGCCTTATCACCTGGGAACCTATTAGTCTCAAAGACTAACAAAAAACCTACTTAGTTTTTTAAATATTTTTTCTGCAAGAAACAGAAATTAAATTTACCAGCATGTTAAACAAGAAGATATCAGCGCACATGTTCACGAAAAGAATTAAGGAAAAAGACTCTCTTGGAAGACATTTCTACCGAAATTCCCTTCTCATCAGGACATTTAAGTTTAAAAAAAAGAAAGCAAAAACATTAGAACCTGACGGTTCTAAAAGATTGTGAGAGTGCCTTTCAAGAAAAGGACTAAAAGAAAAGGAGAAAGAAAAAAAAAGGAAAAAAATATTTTTAAAGACTCTTTCTCGCATACTTCTTTTCTTTCAGGTTTCACAAAGCAAACAAGATTTTTTTTTTTTGCATGATTATTGTAAAAAGGACAGCATATATTTTCCCGTTCTATTTGTCACTATCGTTTGGATGTTAAATCTAACTTTGTCGTTCCATTCGGTAGAATTAATTCCAGAATTAAACTTTCAATTAAAGACCCCTTTTTTGTATGTTTTATTTTTAAAATTTTTATAATTGGTACCTGAGGTTAATTGTTGCTTCCCTGCTTTGGGAAATAAAAGCAATTCATCATTTATTTCTTTTAATAAAACTTGATTAAATGAATATACTCTTCATGTCTGGTTTTCATTTGCTCCTTTTTTTTATATTACATTTCCATTTTGTTTATTGTCACTTTGTCTTTATTCACAAGACTTTGCTTAAATTCTCCAACATTTTGTTTTATATTTTTCCCCATTTTTTAAAAAATATTTGTTACACCAAACAAACGGATTTTGTTAAGGACAATTAGAAAATACGTCACCACCTTCTGCCCTTCTTCCTGTGGCGGAAATGAAGTAAAAACACAGTGTAGCACTTCAATTCTTGTAAAGGTAACTATTAGCTATTTTTCGTTCCTTTCTCTGCCAAAATAAAAGGTATTTTCTTTCAAACAAAAATTACTGTTGTCTACCTTTTTTCGCTGTGAACTGCAAGGAATTTCTATCTGTTTGGAGTGATTTTAATTTTATTATATGCTATTACTACGAGGGGCGTGCAATAAGTAATGCTCCTGACCCACTTCCAGTTGTCTGAGCTAGCTGAAATTTTGCATGTGCAATGATTTATATCTCTACGGGTTATGTGGCAAATTACAGCTTTGAACTAATTGTGGTTTCTGTTTTACAGGTGTTTGAACTGAGTCAGGTGTGAAACGGAGCCTGTTGAATGTCGAGCAGTGATCCAGTTTTTGTATTTGAAAGGACGCACACCACAGGACACTTTTGATGAAATGAAAGAAACTTATGGTGATAATGCTCCACTATATGACCTCGTAAAACGTTGGCATCATAAATTCAAACATGGCCAGAAGTCTGTGGAAACAGCTCCCAGACCTAGTCGCCACCCCCTCCTCCTTCTGCCATTGATGAGGCATCTGTCTGTCAAGTTGAGGCTGCCATTTTGGAAGATTGGCGCATTACTATTCGCCAAATAGCCCAAGATGTCAAGATTAGTACAGGGTCTGTGGAAACTATCATTCATGACCATTTGCATATGCATAAGGTGTCTGCCAGATGGATTCCCAGGTTGCTCACACCATTCCAGAAGCGAGAACGCGTCGAGTGCTCGAGGATGAATTTGGAGATGTGCCAAGAAGATGAGTGAAAGTTTTTCAAAAGACTGATTACACAGGATGAAACCTGGCTCCATCACAATGATCCAGAGACAAAAGCCTAGTCAATGTAGTGGAAGCACTTGGACTCACCATCTCTAAAGAAGGCAAGGGTGCAACCCTCCGCTGGCAAGGACATGCTCACAGTCTTCTGGGACCAGGACGGAGTAGTGATGACAGATTTCCTGGCAAAGGGTATCACAATTACAGGAGCCTATTATGCTTCACTTTTGAGGAAATTAAGGGAAGCTATCAAAATCAAGAGGCGGGGCAAGATCAGCAAAGGTACCCTCCTCCTGCAGGATAACGCTCCGGTCCACAACTCGCATATCGCCAGATCAGAAGCACGGGCATGTGGTTAGGAAATCCTACCCCATCCTCCCTACTCTCCTGGCCTTGCACCCTCTGACTTTCACCTCTTCCCAGCCATGAAGTTGTTTTTGAAAGGAAAGCGTTTCCCAGATGATGCAGCCTTGATTTCTGAAGTCACGTCGTGGTTGGAGGACCAACCTGGGGTGTTCTACAAAAACGGTCTCCAGAGCTGCATCAAACGATGGGAGAAATGCATAACTTTGGGTGGTTCCTATGTGGAGAAAGACTAATAACTGTGCCAAGTTCCGTTGCTCTACTCCTATGGGAAGTGGGTCAGGGGCATTACTTATTGCACGCCCCTTGTATATATACATTATCGAAAAACAAATCTTTCATTTTGTGGCACTTTTAGCTTTTTCTCTCTTGATTAAGCCCACACAACAGCTGGGCGAAACATTGAGTTATTAAGTCTTCACATTTTCATTGTAATTCATTTTTTCTTTTATTATAATATATGCATATAAATGCACACACACACACACACACACACACACACACACATATATATATATATATATATAGGCGGCAAAGAGAAAGTCTGCACTTGTAATTTTTTCAAAAACTGCAAACTTAAACTAAATTTAATGTAACTGTTTAAACAAACTATACCTCGTTTGATTAGCTTTTTATTCTTCTATAATTTTACTTGACTTTTAATTGAAATATTCACGTCAATTTAAAAAAATAACTTCAAATTGAGGAGGCAAAAAGAAAGTCCCCACAATGGAAAATTGTTATTTAAATGCAACTTAAGGACATTAATGCAACACAAATACAACAGGAACACAATGAACTAGTCAATATTTAGTAGCATGGCCCTTCTGCAATTTGACAGCCTGCAATCTTTTGGGAATTCCTTGAATTAGACTGTAGCAATACTCTGGGGAAAGGGCATCCTACTTTTCTTAAATTTTTGTTCAAAGTTCTTCCAAATTTGGAATTTTATCATTGCGTAGCTGTTGCTTGATGTAAAGCTGTTATAAGGGACATAATTACGGATAGCACCGGATACGAAACGGTGTATAAAAGAGCGTCTTGAATTGTCTTGGTGTCAGTTCAGTGGTACGCACTAGTCCGACCGTCTCGTGTCTTACACTCTCCAAGTGTAGTCAGGATTAACCAAGCTCCCAGGACGAGCGTTCCGCTCACACACGTTAAGTTACCTTTTTCCTTTACCTTCATTTACGCGTATATCAACTTCAAGGCGAGCAGCCATTTTGTATTGTGTATTATTTTCGAAGTACGAATAAACCTTTTTGTTACGCATTCCACTCGGCGTATTTTGTCATGTTATTATATACCGTCAAAACGGGATATAACAAAAGCCATACGTTTTCAATAGGATTGAGGTCTGGAGATTGTGCAGGCGAATCCAAACACGGAATATCATGCTCTTCCAAGAACCTCTTGAGATTGCCAGCTTTGTGAATGAGAGCATTATCCTGCATGAAGATGGAATTTTCATCCAAATTCCGACCAAAGTAGGATAGCAAATGCTCAGCCAACATATTAATGTACTTGGTCGAATTAATTCGACCTTTCAAGCGAACTATAGGCCCTGAACCATTTGTACTAATAATGCCCCACACCAAAACTGAACCTCCACCACCTTGCAGCATTGAAACTGTGTACCTAGCATTAAATCCTCCAATGGACGTATTGCCTACAATCACTGCCTAGCCTATTGAACTTGCTTTCATCGCTATCCTACAAAGTCCAGACGGCGCTTTCTGTTCTTTACAGAAATCATTACCTTGCATCTTGCAACATATCTTCGCAAATTAAATTGCTTTAATCTCTTCTTGACAATAGAAAGAGAGCACTTTTTAACAAAATTGTACTGTTGTTGGATTTGGGGAGCCGTTTCAAATCTGTTTCTTAGGCTGCGGATCTTGATAGCATTGTCTTCCCTGTTAAAAGTAACTCTAGTATGACCAAATTTAGGAGCATCACGAACACTGCCGGTGTTTTGTTGCTTTTGCAGTCTTTTGTACAATTTTCTTATCACATTTCAATCTGCGGCCGATTTCTTTACTGAATAAACCAGAAAGGTGGAGATTAATGAGCTCCTGACGATCACTAAGAGAAAGTCGTGGCATATAGACTAAATGGTACGTTGTATAACCTGGAACAGAAACAATTACGATTAGAGATGCTTTGTTGCCTGTTGGTGGATATTTTAAACTGATTTAGGGGCGATAATTTAAGCTGGTTTTAAGCGAATTTGTTGCTGCGGACTTTCTTTTTGTTTCCTCAATTTGAAGTTATTTTTTTAAATTGACGTGAACACTAGAATGTTTTAATTAAAAGTCAAATATGCACAAGTAAAATTATAGAGTAATAAAAGGCCAATCAAATGAGATATAGTTTGTTTTAACAGTTAAATTAAATTTAACTTAAATTTGCAGTTTTTTAAAAAATTACAAGTGCGGACTTTTTTTTTGCCGGCACTGTATATATATATATATATATATATATATATATATATATATATATTAGTCCTCGGGTGAAAGAGCAGGACACAAAATGTTTTAAATAATAATAATAATAATAATAATAATAATAATAATAGAATAACAATAACAAAGACTATCGCTGGCAAGGACTACTATTGACTGTAACCAGTTATACGGTCCTTTTGAAATTTTCATCTCTATTTTTCTCGTTATCTACTGAATATTTGTTAATGAAATCTATATGAAATATGTTCCTTATTAAATTGTAAAGATTTTATATTCTGAAAGAATTTAAAAAAATGTAATCTAAAAAAGGTATTTTAAAGTTTTTGCTAAAAAAAATTCAGATTTTCTCATTATTCAGACCTATCTTACAAAGAGGGGGTTGCAAAAAATGAGTTGTAGTGTGAGGAGAAATACAAACTGAAACAGAGGGAATATTCAATCTGTAATAATACAAAGAGGGGTTGCAAAAATGAGTTGTGGTGTGAGGTGAAATACAAACTGAAATAGAGAGGAGAGTTTTAAAATATAATCTTAAAAAGATAAGATACAAGTTAGAAAAGCATTTCATCCAAGGCATGAAAATTGTTAAACAAAATGTTTTTACTATAGGCTTTAAAAATAAAGGTACAAAATTTGAAATTTATTTATCCTCAAAATGCACTTTTATAAATTTTACAAAGTAAGGTATAAAAATTTAATTTAAATTGAATCAAAAAATTACCTTGGATTTATTTTATGTAATGTACATTTTGTTGCAATTTAAAAACATTGTCTTTCATCTAGCAATTAACGATATAGATATAAAAGTTTCAATGATTTTTTTAAAATGGAGTCAGAGATGGATTCATGGCTGGGTTCAAATCCCTCGATCAGCAGTAATCGTAATTGTAACTTCCTACACTGATGATTCCCAAAAAGGATGAAACATTTGTGTCGGTAGGCATTAAAAATAATTATACTAATAATTATATATATATATATATATATATATATATATATATATATATATATATAAATATAAGAGAGAGAGAGATAGTAAGTTATGAAAATATTAATGGCAATTAAGCTACACAGAATCTATTGCATTTCATCCTTGTGTGGATTAATTAAGTTAAAATAATACATATATTCCTGAGTTTATAGTAAAAAAAATTTTTTTAATGCATTTTACCTTTATAATAACATCCAGATTATGTCAAAAACAAGCTTAATGAAATGATGTTCCCAGCTTCAGAGCATATATAGTAGTTCATTGCATTCCAATGGCCAAAGGAAAAAATCAGTCAACAATCATAATTTTTGTTTATTTTTTTATCTTTTATTTTGTGAATGTCTATATTTTTATCGTTGACAGCCTTATGCACGTTTCACAACCTGGAACAAAAACATATTGCATTTGGCTTATTTAGCTCCTGTTTAGAGACAATATCATATTAAAACAGATACAATATGTTAAAATAAAACGAAAAAAAACAAAAACAACGGTTATTAAGAAAGATTAGAAGAATGGTACGTCAAAAACATGAAAAACTCACATTAAAGATAACAAAGAAAGATTTCCCCAAAAGATTTGACACCATGTTGGAAGATTATTAAGTCATCATTAAATATTTTACCGGGGGAGCCAAGATTGTCAATGTTCGATTCCCAGCGTAAAACTGGATAAAACTGTAAGAAAATTTTTAAATGCCGGCTTATAAAATATTGTTTGCCCTAATATCCAAGAATAATGCTTATAAACTGTTAAATATTATTGAATGGCGAAACTACCATTAGTTTTGAATGTTACTAAACATACCATCTGCAAGTTATATCTTAGACTTTCCTGCAACCACTAATGGAATTAACAAATATATAATGTATAGCAGATAGTATAAATTCTACCAAAAATAAACTTAAGATTGTAGATAATTAGATTTTTTCCATATTTTATAATTTTATAGTTAAATTATCATTATATAATTCACAAACAATCATATATATATATATATATATATATATATATATATATATATATATATATATATATATAAGTAAATGGTAACTGGTAAAAAAAAAGCCTGACCAAAGTGCTCAATACTGCTGTAGAGCAAAATTATCCGATCGTTAACACGATTCGGTAATCGAAACATGTGTAACCAAGCAGATTAAAAACGTTAATAAAAACATATATATATATATATATATATATATATATATATATATATATATATATATATATATGATGAAAATAATGGAAATAGTATTCCGACAAAATAGAGAAATAAAAAGGAACAAACCGTATTATGTGTTCATCAACGTTTCGTCTTTTATTTCATCCAGAGGAAGTCTCGAAATAAAGACGAAACGTTGGTGAACACATAATACGGTTTGTTTCCTTTTTATTTCTCTCTCTCTCTCTCTCTTTCTCTCTCTTTCTCTCTCTCTCTCTCTCTCCCTCTATCTATCTATCTATCTATATATATATATATATATATATATATATATATATATATATATATATATATATATGAATACCCGTTCACATACACTTTATATATATATATATATACATTTGGAAATATATTTTTTAATTATATTTTGCCTTTCATTTATACCAGTACTTTAATTTATGAAGCTCGATGTAATTACAGAATATATAAGAAATAAATGACGAAGGCCTATATTCCAAATTTCAAAATCTTGACCATCTTACAATTTATTCCTTTAAGTACTTTGACATGCACGATCCTTGACAGCACCTGTTCGTAACACAAAATCATTCATTTGATTATTATATCAGTCAATGAACATATTCTGCCCTTTACTCAACAGGAGAAAAATCACCTATCAATTCATTAAAAGAAAATAAATGTATATGGACATAATTACAAAATCCGAAAATTATGAGATATACAAAATTTCTTATTTTACGAACACAATCAGCGAACTCACCTCCTCTTCCTTCAGGAGGTGAGCTCGCTGCTTGTGTGAGTAAAATAAGAAATTTTGTATATCTTTATATTTATTAGAGTTATTATTTTGTGTCTGATTAGACATTTCGGAATATCCTTTAGCGAAATAATGTTTAAGCTTGTCTAAATAGTTAAGAGACGATTGTAATACGGAAGAAATACATCTTATGACAAACACCTTATAATATGTTGTCTTGCTAATTGCGAAATTATAATATATCTGCTCGATTATTAATACTGATAATCATTGAGTTTAATTAACTGGGTCAATTAATATTGACTTTGGTTTAATTTGTATATGAAATTTACCGAATTACTGATTAAAGTAAATTTTGGTTAAAAAACAAACAAAAAATAGTTTAAAACTACCACTATTAAACAAATTATAAGCTTCTCCGCTTTCCTCTTCTTTCCTTCCCCTCCTCCTTCCTCTTCTCTCATCCACCTTTGTCTTTCCCCTCTCTCTTTCTTCCTTACGTCTCTTACTCTTTCTTTTTCTTCTCCCTCTCTTAATCGACCGTTATTAGTTGAACAGAGGTGTAGCGAAAATGGACAGCGAAATCTGATTTGAATCTTAACCTTTTCCCAAGAAGATACCAAAACACTTATAAAAAAAACAAAAAAACTCACACCCACCTCTTAAATAATACACACTAGTTTATTTAGTTAGTCTCCAACCTGTTTTAAACCTGACTTCTTACACCCCAACCCTACCTATCTTATTCTCTCACCCCAACAGAGGCGAAAATCCACACCCCTTTAATCTTTTTTTATGCACAGCAAAATCTCACCCCCTTTTTCCCTAACATATTTTTTACTGTAAGATGACTTTTGATTTTCATTACTGACTTCGCTTTTCAGTATTAGCGTAATTGCTTGAAGAGGTCTCTAGCTACTAAATGCTAGAGGACTGAAACTTGCTCATGACTGTGTAGCAACGCATTACTGCTTATGTAAAAACAAATTGAAACTACTTCGGTATTGAGCACTTGTATTAATCTCGTTATATTTCACTGGTTACCTTACCTGTGCGAAATAACAACCTCAAATTATATATATATATATATATATATATATATATATATATATATATATATGAATAATGAAATGCCCTTTGCTACAGATGTATCTGTTAATTCCATACAAGTGTAAAGCATAGAATGGGTTTTGAAAATTGCTTTTCCAACTGATGGCAAATCTGATATCCCAAGGATGCAAGCGTGTAAGCATTTCTCTGTGTGCAGCTTCCTTCAATAACACGTATCGACAGTCCCACCTGCAAATGCACGTAAGCTTAATCTCAGATTAAAAACAAATAAAAAGAAGTATTTCTTCGTATTAAGATAACGTATAAACGCGCACGACGATGGCAAAGACCTTGAATTGAGAATAAAGAATAAGACGCATTCCTATTCCATAAAATATCTAGCAGGGCTACCTGGCGTTGCTCGGCTCGTGAGATGCTATAAAATTAAGAGTTCAAGACGTGGTGTGTGGAATATACGTGGCTAAAATAAACGTTTGTTTTGTTTCATGGCATATCAACCATTTCTGGATTATTTAATGCCAAATTCGATCATATTGGTAAAAAATTCTATGCTTCAAATTCTTTATATGTTCAAATATTTATTCATTGTGTTTGATTTGGTTGTTTTGTTTTTATGGTATACCAACTCTTTTGGGGTTAGTTAGGTTGTTTAGTAAAGGAAGATTATGGTTGTCTTTTGTATGTTTTTTTTTACTTTGCAGAACACGGTTGACTTTTGCACAGGGAAAGGAAAAAAAGTGTCAGGTGAGGAAGCCAGTATCTTCAAACAGCCTAGTCTGGTAGAACTAAATGCCTAAAGTTAATTCAAATATAAAATATATCTAGAAGTAAAATGTTGTGCCGACTAAAAATTAGAGGGGGCCCACGAGAAACATTGTTATATTATTATCCATTTTTTATACTGGCATGCATTAGATGGCTTAAAGAAATTTACCTCCAAACTAATCAGGTTTTTTTTTATATCTCAAGTTAATCTTTATCATTTCCAACTATGTTTTGTCACAGGTCCTTCTTTACTTTCTCACAACAACCATCATGTCAGGTAGGTCTTCATAGGTGCATTGTGAATCCTCTGCTAGTTGCCTTACATCTCCTTAATGGGCACGATTTTATCCTTACTCCTCTCACAATGGCCAATAAATCTACTTCTTCTTCTTCATACTACTACTACTACTACTACTACTACACGGAAGTGGCCAGAGAACTAAAAGGAATATGGAAGTTCATTATTATATTGTATGAACGCTGAAATTTTGTCGTTGGCATTGGTTTCCCCGACATTTTCCTAATCAGAATTCTTTCTAGAACAACATCGGATACTTACGGGGGAGCTACCGTGTGAAGGTTGCCAATGTCCTAAGCGAGAGTGAGTTTCTATGGAACGAACTGGATTCGAACTTGGTTCACCCAGGTTGTCAGTCCGTTAATCGTCAACCACTGAACCACCAGCATCTCCCTACAAAAGATGGAGAAAGTCAAGATAACAATGATAATAGTAGAAGCACTAACAACAATCCCGAAAAATTTTGAGAAAAGAATGAATTCGAAGAGGACTAGGATCTTGGGAAGACTTATTGCCACTCAAATTCCAGTGAAGGTCAATAGTCATTGCCAGTGAGAAATCAAGGTAAATAGCTGTTGCAATAATGCACACTAATTTGCAAATGTTATTGAAAGAGGTGAAGAGTAGTGGAAATCTGGGGAGACTTGTTATCACTCAGACCCCAGGAAACATCACCGGTTGTTGCCAGTGAGTAATCTCTTATGCTGCTCTGTGTGAAAACTGTTAGTGAGTACAAAAAATTAAATAAATAAATTAAAAATAATAAAAATAATAAAAATAATAAGAATAAGAAGAATGCATCTGAAAGATCTTACTGACTGATTCTACTTTAAAAGGAATGAAGCTGAAAGAGAACTGATAAGTGTAGAAGATACAAGAAAAGACTTGGAAATTACAAAACTATATAAACATGGATCACCATAGCAAGAGACATCATCAAGATGAACAATACATGAAACGATAGAACCAGAAATAAAAAAAACAAAAAAGAAAAGAAAACCGTGACGTCACAACTGCGGTTGGCTCGTCAATAAGAGCGTTTTTTTTTTTTCACCTCTTTTTCCACTGGCACGTTATAGGTTTGAGCCTGCTTACTTCTCCTTTTTTTTGTTTTGTTTTTTTTTTTCGCTCACAATTTTTTTTTATTTTTAGCTTAACTAACACCCTTAAACACACCTCTACTCTCTTTTTTGCCTTTGTGTCATGGGTTCGAGCCTGCCTGCCTACTATAACTTTTTTTTCTTTGGCTCAACACACACCTCCAGACACCTGGGCAACGCCAGGCACCCAGGCTAGTAATTAATAAGAAGGAAAGAAACTAAATTGTAGATTTTTTTTTGTCTTAACAGATAACAGGATAAAGATCTAAGGAACTGAAAAAGCGGAACAAATATGCAGAACTTTCCAGAGAATTAAAAGGAATATGGAACATGAAGAAAATCAATAAAATACCAATAATTGTATGAGCACTAGGAACAGTCCCAAAGAACTGGGAGAAAAGACTAGGAGAAATCGGTATCAAGAGGAAAGCTCAGACTATGCAACAGATAGTAATGTTAAAAACAGCTGAAATCTTCCAGAAAATCCTGAAATGCGGTAACTAACCCACATGAGTAACACACATGCTAACGGGCTACATAGAAACTAAAACAGAAATAAAACAAAAAGACAGGAAAACCACATAAAGCTAAAAAAAACTGACCTGACACCGCAAAATTGCGAGTAACTATGTCCTCACACACACAAAAAATATGGTAGTGTTGGCATAAACTGGTATGCACCGAATAGTCATGAAAGGTCAATGAAGACCAAAGAGGATAAAGCACTGACAAGATCTTCACTGTATGAGTGTGAAGAGGACTGGACTTTTGGGAGGATTGTTGCCACCCAAATTTCAATGAAGGTTAATGGTAGTTGCCAGCGAAAAGTCAATGGTAAGCAACTGTTGTAATAATGCAAAGACATTTGCATATCAAAAGAGGTGAAAAGTACTGGAAATCTGTAGAGACTTGTCGTCACCCAGACTTCAGGGGACATTCCCAGTTGTTATCAGTGAGTAATCTCTAATGGTAGTCTGTGTGAGAACTACTAGTGAGTACAAATAATAATAATAGTAGTAATAATAAAAATAATAATAATACCTTTGAAAACAACAAAATGTGAATGGAGAAAAAACATAAACAGGGCGACCAAACTCAACAGAAACAAAACAGTACTGGAGCCAGATATGGGAAGAGTGTCAGGAAGGTTCGAGAAAGATAGAAATACTGAGAAGAAAAAGCTCAAACGAGACTTCCACTGGATGAGTGCAAAAAGGGTTGGGACCTTGGGGAGACTTATTGCCACCCAAATTCCAGTGATGAACAATAGTTATTGCCAAACGTCAAGAGCAATGATGCAAATTCATTAATAAAGGTTATCGAAAGAGGTGGAGAGTACTGGAAATCTGGGGAGACTTGTTGTCACCCAGACTCCAGGGAACACCACCAATTATTATTAGTGAGTAATCTCTTAAGCTGGTCTGTGTGAGAACTCCTAGTGAGTATAAATGATGATGATAATAATAATAATAATAATAATAATAATAAGCACAAAAACAACAATAATAATAATAATAATAATAATAATAATAGACACAGGAAAAGCCAAATGTCAACAGAAAGGAAGGTATATGGTCTTTTCACACGCACACACATGCGTACTTGTGCATTCAAGACAAATAAAACTTACGTATAGGAACACAAGGAGACCTGTTGGCAATTTCAAACGTTTTATTGGGGATAGAAGATTCATTCATGAGGAGAGAGACCAAAAATTTATTTTATTAAAAAATAAAGGTTAAAATTAGTTCTATTCTTAATTTTCTTACTTAGCTTTAAAAATGGTCGACAAACTCACAGGTCTTGAGGAAATTTCTCTTAGATTTCTACATTGTTAGCATGTGTTTGTCATGCTGTTAAATGCGCTGGGCAGTATTAGATTACCTTGCTTATCGGCTAAGGTTTAGATGTGATGGTGGGGTACTTGACAGGAGGTTTAGGAGATCCCAGATTTTGGGGAAATGATAGAATGTTTTATTGTAAAATTGAAGAAATGAAGTGGACATTTGTTGCTATGGGATCTGGCTTGACGTGCATGGAGATATCGGCAGTAAGCCAAGTGTTTTATGTTGAGCGACAGACCACTTTGCAGGTGATAAGAATTGAAAGACAAAATAACCTCATAAGAGAAAGGGAGAGAGAGAGAATTAACGAGAGATATGGATTAAGAGAGAGAGAAATAAAAAGAGAAGGACTTTGGAGTAAAGAAAGTAAAAGAAAAAAAAAGAATTAAAGAGAGATATGGATCTAGAACAAGAGAAGAGATAATCTCCAAACGATAGAGGGGGAGATGCTAATTTTCAAATGACAGAGGAGGAGATGCTAATCTCAAAGTAGTTGGAATAAGGCTCTGGCCCAAAAGCTGGAAACCTCCCCAAAAGAGCTTCTTCCAAGAAACCATCTGAAGGAATCTAAGTTGAAAAAGTCCTGCATCTTGAAACCGTTAAGAATCCAAATAGTTTGACTTTCCTTGCACGGTTGTATCTGGAATTGTTTTATGCAATAATTATTCTCGTTTATAAAGAAAACGGTTTCTGAGTTATCTCTAATTGTTGATTGCCTGACAAATTGAAATACAATTGATTTCAGATCTATCCTAATGGCCCAGATGGTGGTGGAAACACAGACCAAACCTGTTGCGAGATAAAAACCTCAACACAATGTCAAAACAACGCACAGCCAGCCAAAGTGAAAAGTATTGCCACCTAGACTTAGGGTCGTCCGCGTTTTGTGCCCTCTGAGTATCAAAGCAGTAGTTCCAGTAACAGCTAAGTGTCTGGTTACATTTTGAAGGGTCCATCACTAGATGAATATAAGAGTGTAGTCATGGGGACTTTGAGTTAGCTCCTATGCTTAAGACCAGAGACGACCTGGTTACACTAATTGGTCCCGTGAAGCAAGATTGGGCGAAAATACCCCAGCCCATCGTCTGGTTACATGGCTCTTGCCTTTTTGAACATGAACTGCCTCAAAACTCTATGTTAAACACGTGGCATAATTTCCATCTAACAATTCGACACCTACTTCACATGAGTTTTGGCTAGGTAGCTAACTCTTGTTTTTTATCAGCTCACTTGCTAAGTGCACTGGGTATATTTCTGCCTACTGCCAGGCTGTCCTGATATATACTTAATGAAATACTCTCGAAATTTATACTTGTTGACATAATCACTACCTACCTACATAGGGTCTCAGTATATAATATGTGGATTGGAAATCTAGTCAACTGGGAGCTATGCAAACAATGAAACATTGAACACAAAGGGTAGAAATACAAATCAGGGACAATTACTTTAATGATTAAACCGGTTTTTATCAATCGTTAAATTTTATTTCTGTTCAATGAAATGAAGAGATTCTACTCAAAATTGAATGTTTACGTTCTAATATATTTCAGCTGTGGAAATTATAATTACAAGGTGTCTTCAATGAGTTTCCGGACTATTTTTGCACAGGCATTTAAAATTGTCCTACACTCTTGAAAATTCAGTTTGTTATTGCTATACATGGCTAACCAATTTTTATGGTTTCAAGTTCAAATGAACAACTACAGCAGGAATTGGAATATGCCCTACTAAAGCCTGATTGTCACAACTGGGGAATCTCAAACTTTAAAATCTGGACGTGAGGACACTTTAGAAGACCGATATGTAATAAAATTCTGTTTTAAAGTTGGAAAAAACACACAGAAACGTATGGAATGCTTCAGACTGCTTTGGGAGCATCTTGCATGAATCGATCATCAGTTTTTGAGTGGCATAAGAGATGCAAGGAAGGCAGGGAGTTTGTGAAAGATGATAAGAGGTGTGGGAGGAGTAAGGAAATCAGAACACCAGAGTTGATTGGCCAAATAAAGAATTTCATGGATAAGGACCGTCGTTTGTCTATGTAAACAATAAGTGCACAGTTTGATGTTAGTGTGGGAACTGTACACAATTATTCACAAGGAACTGAAGATGCGGCAGATTTGCACAAAGTTTATCCTAAGTGTAACTCCATCTTTGTCACAGACTATTTGATCAAGAAGATGGGCATCAAGACAGTTTTTTACCCTCCCAATAGTCCATGAAAAAAGCTTCTTTCTTAGAACTGCACGCCTGTGGAACTCTGTTCCGTCTGCCTGCTTCCCACCGGACTACAACTTGGATGTCTTCAAGTCCAACGTTAACAAATTCCTAATGAACCGCCCCCTTAAGTAAACACTTCATCAAATCTCCACACTAACGTAATGTACTTGCAATAACCCTTATCCCTGAGTGGCTTCCGGGCCTTGATAAGTGGTGATCACTGTGTTAAAAAAAAAAAAAAAACCCTTTCTCCCTGTGACTTTTGTTTATTCCCTAAACTCAAGGAAAACCCTAGAGACTTTCGTTATGAAACAACTGAGGAGAGGAAAGAGGCTGTGGCGAGGATCATTGACTCGCTCGCACAAGAGGACTTCCATGGGGGTCTTTCCACAAGTTGTTGAAATGGTACAACAAGTGCATTGCTCCCAGATAAGAATTCTTCAAAGGAGACTAAAGTTTCATGTGTGTACTATCAATAAAAGCGCCCATACAAAAAAGCCTGGAAATTTATTGATGGCACCTCGTATTTCCTTTGCTTTGCTGTCAAATAGTTCCCTATTGATTTTATGCTAGCACATTTCTCGAAGACGACAATGTTTGAATATATATATATATATATATATATATATATATATATATATATATATATATATATATATATATATATATTCAAAAAGAATATCTTTTAGTACTTAATTTAGCAAAAGGAAAATCTTTTAGAACTTAATTTAGTTTCTGTGTAATTTTTTCCCCTTGCTTATTTTTCGTTTTTTTTTTGTTTTTTTTCTCACCGGCCATATTCATGATTATTTTGTTTTTATCGTATGTTCCTCGATTTAGCTCTGCTGCGCGAGCAACGGAACCTGGTTAACTAACCTTTATTTTCATTTTTTATTTTTTGTCATCATTTTGATTGTTCTGTATTTAGCCATAATTAAATTTTGTACCCCTCTAAAAAATTTTCATATATATATATATATATATATATATATATATATATATATATACACGCACACACACATACATACATACATATTTTTAATATATACACACACACACACACACACAATATAGTATTAAGCGTTACTTCTCACTGAAGTATCAAGCATTTTTGGCTTGGTTGGGATAATTTACTTTATGTATGAAAACCAAAGCGGGGAGATATAAAATATGAGAAATATTTGGGATCAAGTTTCCCCTTGCTGTTATTTCAAATCATTTGAAACCATAGCAGCAAGTTTTAGTCTCCCCTCCATCAAGGCCAGAGATTTTGGTGAAATATCAGATATTTTGTAATTTATATGCAAAACAAGGAAAATAAATGACTATGATTGAAGATAAGTATTTTTCCGGGTATTAAGTAATGTAATTCTTTATGTTATAAGTGTTGGCCATTGTTGTTTGCACAAGTTCACACATGTTTTTGTTTAATATCTGAAAAAATACTTATTTGCGGAAAATTTAAATGCAATATTCGTTTTCAGCACACCTGAAAACCTATTGAAAACAAGTTTTTTTAAGGTATGTTTTGTATTGGTTTACCAGACCACAATAAATACCACCCCTAAAAAAAGTATCTACCCCCTCCAGTGATCATAAAACTTATAAAATTACCAAAAAAGGTGGTATATCTATATATGGGTATATCTATACTCTTAGCTAAATTGAATATTGAAATGCTCATATCTTTGGTTCTATGGCGCGAAACTACATGAAAAATTTCAGGCTTTTTGAAGATTATAATGCTATTCTATGGTTAAAATTTTATGACAACTGGTAAAAAAGAACCTATATTTTCAAGCCAATAAAATATGCCCAAATTTGCCTGCATTTGTAAATATAGTGTCCTGGCAGACAGCTACAGTTGTCTCCCCTACATTTGACGGTTTTGCTGCTTCGGTTGTCTCCCCTAAATTTGTCGGGTTTGCTACTTGTTGTCTCTTCTGTGACCTTACTAGGCCACTAATATGTGTGTGTGGGGGGGGGGCTTTAAAAATAATAATTATAGTAACAATGATGTTAGTCCCTTTAAGAACCTGGTTCTTATTGTCAAGCACTTTATGTTAAAATGAAAAAAGTCAGTTAGATCACGATGTTATAATCATAAAATCACTCTCGGCCGTCTAGATGACATTTACATTTTATATAAATGTTAATTTCAACTATATTTCTCCCAGTTAATATTGGACGAGTGGTTTGTTAACTTGATAATGGAGTCAGAGATGGCTTCATGGCCGGGTTCAAATCTCCTAACTCGGAGTAATTGTGACACTCTGCACTGATTATTCCCAAAAGGATGAAACACTAATATCTGTAGGTATTAAAAATAATAATTATAGTAATAATTATATATATATATGTGTGTGTGTGTGTGTGTGTGTACGGAAACAAAGTATAATTTTTCAAATTACAATTCACGTTTAATTTTCAAACAAGGGATACAAAATAGAGATAATTTCCTTATTCCATGGAGTTTAATATAATGGCACTTATCTTCAGAGAGAAAACAGTTAACAAAATGATTTTTATAAAGGCTAGGTATAATTTTGCTGGTTAGCACATAGTTTGAAATCTTCAAAGTCTGAGATGAGTAATGTTCTAAAAAGCTATAGATATGTATTAATATAAATCAAAGAAGGATATTAAGTTTGAGGCACAACGTATGACGGTGTAAAAAAATATTCACACAAAATCAATATCCACACATGAAATTAGTTGGAAAATTGATTGAAATTCATAAAACTAATGCTAATTGTCGGTAAATCCGATGGTAGAATGTTTATTAACACATATCCAAGGTAATGGCGGAAACTCTAGAGAAAGACCTCCATTCTTTAGTCGAATGGGGACAAAAATGGATGGTAACGTTCAATGCTGCTAAGATTAAGCTCGTTTCCTTTAATAGTTACAAGAAACCTTCTCAACCACGAATAGCTATGGCTAATGATACATTAGGTGAAAGTACTTCTTTCAAACTCCTCGGCTTAACATTCACAAGAAATATGAGTTAGAACAGATACATCAAGAGCATTGCAAGAGCTGCTGAGAGAAAGTTAGGATCTCTCTACCATGCTAGAAATTTACTTACGCCTGAAAGTATCCTTTTCCTTTTTTTTTTTTACAAGGTGGTCATCACTTATCAAGGCCCGGAAGCCATTTGGGAATAAGGGATTGCGTGTACAGTATGTTAGTGTTGAGATTTGATAAAATGTCTTACTTAAGGGGGAGGTTCATCAGGAACTTGTTTATGTTGGACTTGAAGACATCCAGTCAGGTGGGAAACAGGCAGAGGCAACAGAGTTCCACAGACGTGCACTTCTAAGAAAGAAGCTTTGTTCATGGAATCTACGCTTTGGTTTTGGCACAGATAAAGAGTGGAGAAAATTTTTGACAGTGGTTTCAGCTAGACGGGTGTTTTTCGTGAAAGATCGGCGAGGGGGACCAGGGATTGGAGCTCAGACGAGCACTTGCCATGGAAATAGCGATAAAACAAAGACAGGCTCACAACGTCTCTCCTGTGGGAGAGAGGATGCAGGGAAGAGAAAAGGCCATCCCCCACTAAGTCACGAAGCCTATTTTGTACTCTGTCAAGGCAGGATAGAGTGTTTTTAACAACTCCTGCCCAGATATGGCAACAGTACTCCATCCTTGGACGTACTTGGCTTTTATATAGATAGAGAATTGCATAAGCAGTGAGATATCTTCTGGAGTAGTAGAAGAGTCCTACGATTTTTCCAGCGACCTTGGTAACAAACTTGATGTATGTGTTCCATTTCAGGTCAGGAGTAAGGTGAAGCCCAGAAACTTGTCAAAACATGGAGCTTCCCCTAGTCGAGAGCCATCCATTTCAATTAATGCCAGATGGGGATCAGAGCGTTGATGATGTAAAGATAGGAGCTTGGTTATAGATTCATTAAAAGTAACCAGCCACCTCTTCCCCCACTGTACCATGCACTCAAGATCAGAGGAGAGAGAATCAGAGAGAACTTTGTCATTTACAGCCTTTGATGTGTTGTCGTAGATGGTCGTATTATCAGCATAGATGTCAACAAATGATTTAAGTATGTGTTTTGGGAGATCATTGATGTAGATCAGGAAAAGAGTTGGGCCCAGAGTGGACCCCTGACAAACTCCAGCATTAATACTGAGGGCCTCTGATTTCTGCCCATCAACCACTACTCTTATGAGCCTATCAGAGAGAAATGATTTAATGATCGAGAAAGCATTTCCAGTGATACCGTAGCTGGAAATCTTGTGAAGTAGGCCTTTATGCCATACTTTATCGAAGGCTTTTGATATGTCAAGAGAAATTGCCCTAGAGAGGAAGCCTTTGTCAAGAGATTCACTAATCCTATGAGATATAACCGTTAGCACATCTGCTGTAGATCTGGCAGAGCGGAAACCATATTGCATGTCACTAAGAAGGTTATTTCTGCTGAGGTGGTTGACTACTTCTCTATTTAATATGGATTCCAGCAACTTACTCATGACACACAGGAGACTTATTGGTCTGTACTGAGAGGGAGACGACTTATCACCTGAATTCTTAAATACAGGGCATACTGATGAGGTTTTCCAGGATGTTGGAAAGCACTTCTTTTTAAGACAACGCTTAAACAGTTTTGTAAGTATGGGGGCAAGTTCTGGTTGAAGCTTTTTCAGCACTATAATTGGAATGCCGTCATGACCAGTTGTTCTACTGGCATCAAGGTTCTTGATTAGCTTAGCGACCTCATGCACAGATATTTGTATGTTACATAGAATATTGTCTGTTATAGGTGGAAATACAGGGAGTTGATGGCCTTGGTCGCATAGGGTAGAATTAGCTGCAAAGTTCTTGGCAAATAGTTTGGCCTTGTCTGATGTACCTCTACAGAGCCATCATTCACCGATGTATGGAGTATTGTTGTTACGTTTGGGCTGGTGCATCTGCTACTAGTCTCTCACTCCTGGACAAGGTTTAAAAGAGAGTCGCCAGGTCCCGAACAGTCATCTAAGCTTCAACCTCTGTCCCATCGACGAAATGTTGCATCCCTCTGCCTGTTTTACAAGTATTTTAATGGTGGATGCTCAGACGAACTACAAGCCCCTGTATCCCCTCGACGTAAATACCTCTGACAAACCCGACAAGGAGCAAAGTCCCACCCCTATACAGTAAAGATCCCGAGATGTAAAAAAGCCTTCTACTCTGATAGTTTATTCTCCAGAACTGCTAGACTTTGGAATTTCCTTCCGGGTTCCTACTTTCCCATCTGTACTGACATACAGAAGTTCAAGTGTAATGTGAACAGCCATCTTGCTGCTCAACTCCTTACATAGTATCGCTATAAGTTATGTCTCTGATATCAAAGTGGCACTGTGCTTGTTTGGGGTGAAAATGGAATAATAAAAATAAAGAAGTAAAATCCACAGAAAAGTAAAAGTCCTGAAAGATTTTAGACTAAAGTGGTAAATTTGGCAATTATTATCGAGACGAATACTATTCCGCCATGATTCTTCCATGGCCTCTCAATGAACAGTGATTAAAATTGGAGAATATGAATGGTTGTGATGGGTAAGGAAGGTGTGAAGATTAATTGGATTGGTCAATGAGTGTGGATTGCCGCGATGTGCATGACTAAGAGGGGTGCGGGGAGAAGGCATGCTAAGTGGCTGGCGTTGGGAATCAAATTATCGGGTGTAACAAAACTTGTTTGCATGTGAAGCAAAAAAACAGAAATGCACATGCTTATATAGATACAGATGAATATATACACATCCATTAAGAAAAAATATATAAAGCTAGACATAAGCTTATACAGACACATACGCACGCACACACACACACACACACATATATAAATAGTCATCCACATACAGTACTGTTTCGCTGCATCACAGCTCATCAATGCGGCTAGACTAGCAAGCCAGGATATATACATATATATATATATATATATATATATATATATATATATATATATATATATATATATAGTTCTGGTCAAAATCATAAGACCACTTAAGAAAGTAAGCGTTTACGCATATTATCGAATTTTTAATCAAACAAATGGTTGAAACCATTGCCAAAAGGGAAAATATGATGGAAAAAAAAAAAGAAATCTGCTTCATTCGAAACCCTAACCCTGATCTAATAATTAGTTTTTAATAAACAAACATTTTCACCTGTTCAAAATGATAAGACCACTGATAATTTATCTAACAAAAGGCAATTATAAATTACTAAAAAGGGTCTCAGTATTTAGTATAGCCTCCATTATTACGAATTACTTCAAAAATTCTCTTCGGCATACTTGCGACTAAGTTTTTTATCAGTTGCGAAGGAATTTTATCCCATGTACTGAAAACTGAATCAGAAAGTTCTTTTATCGAATCATATTGGGCTCCATCCTTGAACACTTCTTTTGCCATCCATCCCCAAAGATTTTCAATAGGATTGAGGTCTGAAGAACATGCTGGATGATCTAACAATTCTATATTATTTGAAGAAAAGTATTCTCGTGCTTGTTGAGAAGTGTGTATCGCAGCATTGTCTTGCTGGAAAATCCAATTTCTTCCACACAGACGTGGACCTCCAGTCCTGATAGAAGCATTTTCACGCATTGAAATATACTTCAATAATGTTTGCCGGCCTTTCACTACTTGCAATTTTAGGGTCCCAGCTGACGAGAAAGCACCCCAGATCATTAAAGACCCTCCTCCATTATGCTAAGTTGAAAAAGTCTTTTTGAGCAAATTTTTATCAATGCCAGTAGTGTTGAAATCCATCTGGACCATCTAGATTAAACTTTTTCTCATCGTCCCTGGCAACAGATGGATTCTCAGGTTGCTCACACCATTCCAGAAGCAAGAACGCGTTGAGTGCTTGAGGATGAATTTGGAGATGTGCCAAGAAGATGAGTGAAAGTTTTTCAAAAGACTGATTTCACAGGATGAAACCTGGGTCGATCACTATGATCCAGAGACCAAAGCCCAGTCAATGCAGTGGAAGTACTTGGACTCACCACCTCCAAAGAAGGCAAGGGTGCAGCCCTCTGCTGGTCTTCTGGGACCAGGATGGAGTAGTGATGACAGATTTCCTGGCAAAGGGTACCACAATTACAGAAGTCTATTATGCTACACTTTTGAGAAAATTAAGGGAAGTTATCAAAATCAAGAGGCGGGGCAAGATCAGCAAAGGTACCCTCCTCCGGCAGGATAACACTCCGGTTCACAACTCGCATGTTGCCAGATCAGAAGCACGGGCATGTGGTTATGAAATCTCCCCATCCTCCCTACTCTCCTGACGTTGCACCCTCTGACTTTCACCTCTTCCCAGCCATGAAGTTGTTTTTGAAAGGAAAGCGTTTCCCAGATGATGCAAAGAAGGCAAGGGTGCAACCCTTCGCTGGCAAGGACATGCTCACAGTCTTCTGGGACCAGGACGGAGTAGTGATGACAGATTTCCTGGAAAAGGGTATCACTTTTGAGGAAATTAAGGGAAGCTATCAAAATCAAGAGGCGGGGCAAGATCAGCAAAGATACCCTCCTCCTGCAGGACAACGCTCCGGTCCACAACTCGCATATCACCAGATCAGAAGCACGGGCGTGTGGTTAGGAAATCCTTCCCCATCCTCCCTACTCTCCTGGCCTTGCACCCTCTGACTTTCACCTCTTCCCAGCCATGAAGTTGTTTTTGAAAGGAAAGCGTTTCCCAGATGATGCAGCCTTGATTTCTGAAGTCACATCGTGGTTGGAGGACCAAACTGGGGTGTTCTACAAAAACGGTCTCCAGAGCTGCATCAAACGATGGGAGAAATGCATAACTCTGGGTTGTTCCTATGTAGAGAAAGACTAATAACTGTGCTAAGTTTCGTTGCTGTACTGCTATGTGGAGTTGGTCAGGGGCATTACTTATTGCACGCCCCTCGTATTTGCACATTTGTACAAACAACATGTTTAGTTGATTTATGCTTAAGTTCCTTATTTTTGCAATTTTGACCCCTCAGCAGCTATTTTTACCGGATAAAAACTATAAGAAAAAATAGTCCACAAAAAATTCAATTATTTGACCCGCCTCGGGGTGCTCTACGATCTTGCATCTTGGAGGAGATTCACTTTGAAAAATTGGAGACAGACACACAGACATAGTAAGTTTTATAAATAAATATATTTCAGTTATTATTGTAGAAATCTATAATTATTTTCTTATCTGCCAAATTCGCCCTCTACTTAATGGTAATAAATGAGCAGGTTCTTGAGACTTTCCTGAAGCTTCATTTCTGCATACTCCCTTGACCTTAGAGGTCAGTCTTAATTAAATTCCAAAGAGACTTCTCTTTCTCAAGTTATGTCTAGATTAACACTATTGAAGCAGACTAATGGAGGTCAAGTTAACCTCATTTTTCAGGGTATCTTTGGGGTTTAGGGTTAGGATTGGGGTTAGATGATTTAACTGATGAGGGTTATCGGCTTATGTTTGTTATACTGACCGATTTTTCAACTCGCTTTAAAAAAGTTGATCTACCTTCCAATCATTGGAAGAGTTTCATACAAACTTTTTACTTGTCTTTAAAAATGTAATAAAATACTTTGAAGCCATATATACAATTTTTTTGTCTTGAATTTTTCGGAAATTCTATGCTTTTATCAGAATCTACAGAAGTTGTTTCATATTATCTTTTTTTTTTTCTAAAGTTCATTTTTTAGTTATTTTCATAATCCGTGAGATGCTGTGAACATGTACTTGAAATAGTGCTTAGTTAAGGAGGAATAATAATAATAATAAGAAGAAGAAGAAGAAGAAGAAGAAGGAGGAGGAGGAGGAGGAGGAGAAGAAAAAGAAGAAGAAAAAGAAGAATAGTGATAATAATAATAATGATAACTATAATAATAATAATAATAATAATAATAATAATAATACTAAGAAGAAGAAGAAGAAGAAAAAGAAGAAGAAAAAGAAAAAGCAGAAGAATAGTGATATTAATAATAATGATAACTACAAAAATAATAATAATAATAATAATAATAATAATAATAATAATAAAGGTGAATATCCTCCTCCCATATATTCTAAGAGATACCATTACAGACCTAAGCAATTTAATTTATGCAGGTGCCAAGACAGTAAGTATAAAGTTTAAAGAAAAAAAGTCAGAGAAAAAAAAAGAACCAAAAAAACCTGGATGGGAAATGAGGCTGGAAACCCAGATCAACAAATTTAAAAAAGTCAAAAAGGATAAACAAGATAAAAAAAAAAAAACTAGAAGAGGATGGAAAAGTAGAAATGTGACCAGCAGGGAGAGGCTCAACAAGAAACAGGAAGAATTGAAGCAAAAAAATAGCAGCAAACGAAAGAAATTAAGACAATACTGATACAAATCTGAAGAGTGCAAGCAAAACAGGACCTTTAAAAAAAGCCAATTCTATCAGTATGTGAACAGAGAAAAAATACAAACAGCACAACCAGACCCAACAGAAACAAAACGCTACTGGAGCCAGATATGGGAAGAACGACAGGATCATAATAAAGATGCTGGATGAAGGAAGAATCACCCAAATCCAAGTGAAGACCAATGGTTGTTGCCAACGAGAAATCAATGGTAAGCGGCTGTTGCAATAATGCAACTTTTTTTTTTTTGCAAAGATTGCCGAAAGAGGTGGAGAGTGCAAAGATTGCCGAAAGAGGTGGAGAGTGCCGGAAATCCGAGAAAACTTGTTGTCACTCAGACCCCAGAGAACACCACAAGTTGTTCTCAAAATGCAATCTTTGATGATAGCTTGTGTGACTACTCCTAGTGAGTAATAATAATAATAATAATAATAATAATAATAATAATAATAATAATAATAACATGAAACAAATTGTGTTATTTTTGATGAAGCAACGAGACATTTAAGATCAAAATAAAAAAATTAAAATATTTGCTTCGTATGTATGATTTCTGACATCTTTATTGTTTTCATTTGCAGATATTGATTCGCTTCAACAATTCTTCAAAACAACAATTTTCATAAACATTTCAACTGTTTAATAATTATAAATTAAAAATTTTCTGATAATCTTTCTCCGAATATAATTTTGAAGCATATGTAGCAGTCATAAATAAAGACTTATTTTTTAACGTGGAGAAATGTCACTGCTAGGTGATTTAGTCACACACATACCAATCAGCTTGCAGGGTGCATCAATCTGAAAGGAGCTTCTTCAGCCTCTTTCAAAATGGCGATTGGTGAGCTGAGAGAACTCCTGGAAGTAGCAAGGAAAGATCTCTCTCTCTCTCTCTCTCTCTCTCTCTCTCTCTCTCTCTCTCTCTCTCTCTCTCTTGTCCCTGTGGACTGGACGCTCCAGCACTGATCATCTCCACCTGAAAATAACTGTTGACTGACCTGTAACCGCCTAAAGAACTTTCCTTTCTTAACTTGGATATTGTCCAACTATCTTCCAGTAAAATAAATCCTTTTGTTGTTTTGTTAAAATAAGTTTTGTTTTGCCTTCTGTACAACGTTTTTTTGTTTACTACTACTACTACTACTACTACTACTACTACTACTACTACTACTATATATATATATATACTACTAAAATGAAATACACTTTTTGTTGCCATCAACACCCTGTTTGAAGTCTTGATTTTGCTTCCACAGTATATATATATATATATATATATATATATATATATATATATATATATATATATATATATATATACTGTGGAAGCAAAATCAAGACTTCAAATATATATATATATATACTGTGGAAGCAAAATCAAGACTTCAAACAGGGTGTTGTTTGAAGTCTTGATTTTGCTTCCACAGTATATATATATATATATATATATATATATATATATATATATATATATATATATATATATATATATATATATATATATACTGTGGAAGCAAAATCAAGACTTCAAACAACACCCTGTTTGAAGTCTTGATTTTGCTTCCACAGTATATATATATATATACTTGAAGTCTTGATTTTGCTTCCACAGTATATATATATATATATATATATATATATATATATATACTGTGGAAGCAAAATCAAGACTTCAAACAGGGTGTTGATGGCAACAAAAAGTGTATTTCATTTTACGTTACAATTGTTTCCATGTCCAGTCGAACAATTTCAAATATTATATCGTTTGAAAATTTTCCAAAACCAGCATTTCTTCAGACTTTATGGATAAACACACTTTTGACAATAGAGCATTTTTGAAGAGAAAGAAAAAAGAAAAATTCCCTTAACGGGAAAAGCATGGGAGAAACATTTACCTTTGCTGTAGTTACGGAAAACCCCATTTAAATATTAATATATCGCCTAATTTTCGTATATATATATATTCCGTCAGTTATTGGCACAGCTGAGATGGAGCGCCATTGCACCCAGGCTGCCTACTTCATACAGAGGTCCAGTCCACTAGACGGTTTAGGTTGGGACTAGGGTAGCCTGGTAGTTGGTGGCTGCTCAGGTATCTTTTCTAACCAGATGTCCATATGTTTCTTGAAAGTGTCAGGGGACACTCTCCTTATATTTCTTATTGCAGCTGGAATACAGTTGAATGTGCTTGTGCCACTGTAGGTGAAGCTGTGGTGGATGAAGATGGGTTGTGCCACTAGGTGAAGCTGTGGTGGATGAAGATGGGTTGTGCCACTAGGTGAAGCTGTGATGGATGAAGGACTTAATCCTCTGTGAAGTCCTAGGTGTGGTTTTTATATAGCACAGCTTCCCTCACCGTTCATGGGTTATTTCTACTATTTGTTGTGTTTGGGACCATTCCTTCCAAGATTTTCCATATATAAATAATATATTGTTCTCTTCGACGTTATAGTTAATACAGTTGCAGCTCCTTCAGCCTCTCCCAGTAATTCCTCTGATCTACTTCACATATTTTACAGGTGAATGTTCTCTGGGGTGCTTCTATTTTGCAGATTTCTGTTACTTTTTATGGAGACCACAGCTGTCAGCAATACTCCAGCCTTGGGAGGACAAGGGATTTCTATAGTGTGAACATGCACTCACTGTTTTTACCCCTGAAGCTTCTCAGTATCCATCCTGTTGTCTTGCAACAGCTGTGGTGCGGTCAATATGTCGTGTGAAGGTGGCATCATTCACTACTTCCTTTGATGTGATTTCTTGTTGACCACATCAGTATCCATATGTTTCCTTGAGATGGTTTTTTATCACTGTATTGTAGTATTTGTAGTAGTTCAAATTTTTCTCCGTTTAGAGAGATATTGTTATCATTAGTCCATTTTATAATTTTGTTGAGGTTTTCTTGTAAAAATCTTGAGTCATGTGGTGTGGAGATCTTTTTCATGATTCATGTGTCATCAGAAAAAGGTATTGCTATAGCGTATTCCAGGTCTCTATCCATGTCACTAACCATTATGAGAAACAATAGCGGACCTAATATTGAGGCTTGCAGTACACTGCTGATGACCTTACTTGCCTCGTATGCATGTACTCTATCTATCTATATATCAATATTTATCAATATATATATTATATATATATATTTAAGAAATTCGTTTCTTATCGTTGAGCACTTTCAGTTGAATTAAAGTCGGTCAATTTAGCTCTTATGCATAGATCATCGTATAACGATTAGATCACTCTCTGACTGATGTAAATGAACATTTGAAATTAAAATGTTTAAATTCAACGTTATTTCACGCAGTTAATAGTAGCCGAATTGATTAGGTCTTCGCTAATTGAGCCAGAGATGTCTCGTGTTGCGGTGTTCGAATCGTTCGACTGGTATTAATCGTGACAACCTGCACTGAAGATTCCCGAAAGGATGAAACACTAGTGTCTGTAGATATTTAATTATTATAGTAAAAAAAATAATTATATATATATATATATATATATATATATATATATATATATATATAAAGCTGAATGTGTTTGTGTGTGTGTGTGTGTGTTTGTGTGGTCACGAATAGGCTCCTATATAGTTGACTATTTTAAAAAACTGATTACATATAATGATAGAAGATCTATCAAAACACAGGAATGGGTATGTTTGATCTGGCAGAACGGTGGTTCATTAAAATCGTGGGGTGTGCGTTCGCGCCTGGTCCACAAAGTATGGAAATAAAAAATTAAAAGAAAAACGTTTACAAGTGTTTTTGATATAGATGTACAAAAGAATACTTTGGTAAGTATGTTTTATCTTAAATAGGGATGGTATAATAAAATTTTGGTGTCTGCGTTCGCGCCTGGCCTCCATAGAATGGAAATAGGTACAAACTTTAATAAAGACTTTCCATATCTATCTGCGTAAGTATACTTTGATAATTATGTTTCAGTTTGGAGAAATATAGTATAATAATCCTTATCCCTGAGTGGCTTCCGGGCCTTGATAAGTGGTGATCACTGTGTAAAAAAAATGAATAAATAAAATAAAATAAAATAAAATTATGAGATGTTCGTTCGCACCTGACCTCCATAGAATGGAAATATGTCACAAAGTTTAACAAGGGTTTTTTTTATATAGATCCACAGAATATTGTGATAAGTGTTTCAGTGTGAAAAGGTATGGTATAATAAATTATGGGGTTTATCTATTTTATTTTTACTTTCATCATATTTTGCTTTGGTTTTGATACCCCCAAATTCGAAGCTATCTCTTTACAACCCTACCTTTTCATAACCTATCATACTTTCATAAATTAGAGTCCATTTCCTGTAGGCTGTTTTTGAACCCAGTCAACGACGGGTACTTTTGCTAGTATATATATATATATATATATATATATATATATATATATATATATATATATATATACTCACGTTGATTTCGATGTATGAGGTTCCGCCACAACAACTAAGTTGTTCGGAAATCCACACAGATGATTTGTTTGTAGTGGTGAAGACTTTGTTTAAAACTAACCACATTTTTTATATTACTGCTAATCTTTGTCGGTGTAATGGCTGCTACAAGACAGAATATACAGTAGACCACAGATTTTTATGTCAGAGTTTTCTTTCTCATAGATGAAGATTAATGAAGACTGAGGGTGCATCTCTCCCAAAACATCCTCAGATACCAACTTGGAAATTTCTATGACTCGCCGTGGTACATACAGCATCTAACCTTCCCAAATGATCACCCATCTGGTACTGGCCAGGTTTATCGTTGCTTAACTTCGATGATCTGGCGAGAACTAGTGTGTCAACATGATTGTGCCGTATATATATATATATATATATATATATATATATATATTCTTCCGAATAGATTTATCCAACAATCAGCCAATCAGCTGGTATGGAAACCTGTGATTATAAGATTTACAAAATATTACTGGTCGTAATATTCTATGCATTATCCCATCTAAATAGGAAGTGTTCAAAATACAGGATAGAGCAAATAAAGCAAATTATAGTGATTCAATGAAATTGATTAAATGCTATGTGACTTCTGTTTAATCATTTTTTGATTATGATTTTCCATGTCTAACTGACTTTAGCAAATAGGGTGAATACCGTTATATCTATTTGCTAATATTTTCTCCTCTGAAGAGATGGTAGGCATCGAAACCCTATAGGATAAGGAGATAAAATTTCGAAAGTATTCTTTGTCTTACTTGGAATAATAAAAATCCTTGATTTAAATAAAGGTTTTTTTAAATTTCATTGAATCGCTATAATTTGCCTATATATATATATATATATATATATATATATATATATATATATATATATATATATATATATAGATAGATAGATAGATAGATAGATAGATAGATAGATCTCAGACAGCATAGATATAGCACTCTCCCTCGATACTAGCGCACAAATACATGTATTTGGTGACTTCAATGTCCACCACAGTAACTGGCTAGGATTCTCAAATCACACAGACGTAGCTGGTAGCGCCACATATAGCTTCTCTATATCTCATTCCCTATCTCAGATGGTTACATTTCCGACACGTTTCCCAGACCAGCACGATCAACATGCCTCACTTCTAGATCTCTTTCTGACAACAGTTCCCAATGACTGTACAACAAATGCCCATAGCCCACTCGGGAATGCTGATCACGCTGTGATAATGGTAGAAATCAGCCTAAATTCTCGCCCTAAAACTGAAGACCCACTACTCAAAACAACGAGGTATTACAAAAAGGCTGATTGGGAAGCCATCAGGGAGCTCATCAGAGATGCCCCATGGCAAAATATCTTTACTCTTCCAGCGGAACAGTGTGCAAATGAGACAACTGAATGGTTCAAAACTGCTATTGAAGCACATGTTCCCGCACGGAAATACTATAGCAAGCCCCACTCCCCCCAATGGTTTACTTCTGCTTGTGCAGCTGCCATTTGTCAAAGGCAGCATGCGTTCCGCAGATTCAATCGACATAAGTCCAGCTCAAATAAACAGAAGTTTATAGAAGCTAGAAATAATTGTAAGAGAGTGATAGACACAGCTAAGTCAGATTACTCTGAAACCACCAGAAAGCGCATCGAAGCGCAGAAATTAGGAACCCGGGATTTTTGGAAAATCTACAACAGCGTAGTTAATAATGGACAGTCAATTATTCCCCCACTAACAAACAATCATGAGGTTGCTTGCACGGCAACTGACAAGGCTAATCTGCTTGCCAGTCGGTTTGCCTCAAACTCCACACTGAACTCGGTACACCACTCACTCCCTGATTTTCCTCTGCGAACAGACGCCACACTTGACGACTTGAAAATCACCCCTTCTCAGGTACATGCTATTATAAAAAACCTAGACACCTCTAAAGCATGCGGACCAGATCTCATCCCGGCTGTGCTATTAAAAAAATGCTCTGCCGAGGTTGCTCCAGTTCTGTCCAAACTTTACAATAAATGCCTTAACGAATCTTGTTTTCCCGACTGCTGGAAAACCGCCTCTGTGGTACCAGTCTTCAAGAATTCTGGTGAAAGAACTGACCCACTAAATTATCGCCCCATTAGCCTCCTCCCGCTTTTCGCCAAAATATTTGAGTCCTTAGTTAATAAAGCCCTAGTCCAGCACCTAACAGCTGCTAAACTCTTGACTGACAAACAATATGGATTCAGGCAAGCCCGTTCAACAGCAGATATCTTAACTGTAGTTTCTGAACGTATATACCGTTCATTGGATAAAACAGGGGAGGGTAGAGCGGTGGCCCTTGATATATCTAAGGCTTTTGACAGGGTATGGCACGATGGTCTTCTAAGGAAAATTAGATCATATGGAATCACTGGAAGAATTCATAACGTAATTAAATCCTTCTTAAGTAATAGAAAAATCAAAGTTGTCCTCGACGGACGTACATCCAAACAATATGACATAAATGCGGGAGTGCCTCAGGGGTCTATCCTTGGACCTCTATTGTTCCTGATATTCATAAACGACCTCCCTAATAATATTGTTTCGGAGATGGGTATATTTGCCGATGACACCACTCTCTATAACAGATATGAGGGGAAAACAAATGAACACATATCCAAGAAAATGGCAGAAACACTAGAGGATGACCTCCAATCCGTAGTGGAATGGGGACAAAAATGGTTGGTCTCATTCAATGCTGCTAAGACTAAGCTTGTTTCCTTCAATAACTACAAGAAACCTTCTCTACCACCAATAGCAATGGCCAAGAACACATTGCCTGAAAGTACTTCTTTTAAACTCCTCGGCCTAACGTTTACAGGGAATATGAACTGGAATAGATACATTGAGAGCATTGCAAAGGCTGCTGCAAGGAAGGTTGGCTCCCTCTACCGTGCTAGAAAACTACTTACGCCTGCCAGTATCCTATACCTCTATAAGGCAACCATTCGCCCATGTATGGAGTACTGTTGTCACATCTGGGCTGGTGCATCTGCTGCTTGTCTCTCGCTCCTGGACAGGGTTCAAAAAAGAGTCGCAAACCTGATAGGTCCTGAGCTGTCATCTGGGCTTCAACCTCTGTCCCATCGACGAGATGTTGCATCCCTCTGCCTGTTCTACAAATACTTTAATGGTGAATGCTCTGACGAACTGCAAACACTTGTACCTCCCCGACGTAACTACCCCCGACAAACCCGACAAGCTACTAAGTCTCATCCCTTTACAGTGGAGATCCCTAGGTGCAAGAAAGCCTTTTACTCCAATGGTTTCTTCCCCAGAACTGCGGGTCTTTGGAACTCCCTTCCGGGATTCTGCTTTCCCAACTGCAATGATATGCAGAAGTTCAAGTGTAATGTTAACAAACATCTTTCTACTCTTCTCCCTTCATAATGACCCCGCTAATTAATTCCCTAATAGTAGCCCCCTGCTTCAAAGTGGCACTGTGCCTTGTTTGGGGTGAAAATTGAATAAAAAAAAAAAAAAAAAAAAAAAAACATACATGAAGGCCTTTAATAACGAAAATGGAAACAAATAAATGTGTATACTTTCTTGTATGAGTTCAAACTCGGTGATAATGTTTCCTAGCAACACCAAAAAAAAAAATAAATAAATAAAATAAAAAAAAATAAAAAAAAATGGGAAGAGTCATCCACAACCGATTGTAAATCATGTAGATGAAGATGAGTTTTGTATCGGTTGTTCAAAAAGAGATGCTGTATGATATATAAAGTCAAGGCCCTAGAGTGATGAACAGTGATTTTAGGGGGAGAGGAAGGAAACATGGGAGGAAGTGGGAGAATGGACTTGAGAGAAAGATGGTAAGTTTGGAAGACAATTTCTTAAAGTCACCCAACACATGCCAGCATGAAAAAACCAAGGTTAAACCGATGATGATGATGATGATGATGATGACGATGACGACGACGACGATGATGGTAATAATGATGATGTCGACCACGAGGATGATGATAATACCGCCGACGACGACGATGATGATGATGATGATGATGATGATGATGATGGACAATCAATGTGACTGATGCACTGCTAACAATTAGTTGGCTGGAGAAGTGATGACCTCCATTGGACATTAAATCAGTCTGTGGCCGATACATCCTCAGCAATCTATTCCAACTAGATTTTCCGTGAAGCCCTTTATCGTTTGTTTCCATTGGTTTCTCGACAGTGAGTCATTATCACGGCTTTTCCTGATTAATAATTCATCGTTAATGTCATATCAATAAAAGACATCTTCCTGCATTCATTTAACAATTCGAACGAGCCCTGTGGAAACTCCATGGTGTTTTCTACATCAATTTGTATAATTTACTCTTAATTGAAACATAGCTTTTGAAATTGTCTGTCGAGGTCGACACTATTGTAAAAATGACTCCGTCCTTTTCCGTAAAAAATCATTTTCATTTTCAGCTAAATATTCTTGGAATAAATAAAATGAATACGTTTCTTAATGATTGATTGATTGATTGGTTTAAAATTGTAGCCATTTAATTCTTTTTCAAACAATATTATTATTTTTCCGTAAATATGCCAGGTAAATAATCTTCAAATGAATAAAGTCAATGTCACTTTTTTTAAATGTGTTTATTTAAAAAAAATTGTAATGTTTTAGTTGACTAAACGATATAATTTGATTTTGGAACAATTCATTTGGAAATGCATATAAGTCAGAATTGATTATCGGAACAATATCAAAATAAACCCCAATAAATATATTTGATGATCGAATGACTTCATTTTTTTAAATATGGGTGAAAGGTGATAACGTACATACGAACATGAAACACCGTAGTGAATTATTGTACAGATTATACATATTTTTTTTTTCCATACGTATCTGCTTTGGTTGATTAAGCACCAAAGATATTGCCGATCATGGGGTTTTTTCCCCCACTTTTTTTTCTTTCAAATACTCACAGTCATTTGATGTTCACCCCTCAAGTAGACAATGTTTTCCTTCACATAGAGTAGTTGAAGAAATGAATTAATACCTTTTTCAAAAGTATTAGTACATCTTCGTAATATTTATAGCAGGACTTAAGTTCACAGTTTGCATTTTTAACCATTGAACTATTTCCACATCTTTTTTCAAATTATTACATTACTATTTACACACTACATACAATTAGATTTTTTACAAGGGAGTCACTGCTTATCAAGGCTCAAAGGCCACTCAAGGATAAGGATTAATGAGTGTATGACGGTTATTGAAACAACAGTGTAACGATTGCTAGTGGTGGAAATTTAGTAGAATTTGGGGATGGCTTGAGAGGACGGTTCAACAAGAACTTGTTTACATTGGACTTGAAGACGAGGATGTCATAGTCAGCTGAAAAGCTTTCCTTTTACTGCCTGTTTATGGAACATAGTTCCATAAATGGGCAGTAAAAGGCAGCAGTACAAGGAAAAAATTTTGTTCATGGAATTTGCTTTCAAATTTAGGCACAGATGTAACATACCACAGACTCGTGTATGGAAATGCATGCAAAATCACGTCACAGGTAGAGAAAAATAAAGACTGAAATAGCGATAAAGCAGAGCAAGGCTTGTAATGTCTTTTCTGTGGGAAAGAAGTTGCAGCAAGAGAAAAGGTCACCATCTATTAGTTTTTGAAGCCAATTTTGAACTCTGTCAAGGCAGAATAGGGTGGTCTGAGCAGGTCCTCCCCAGATATTGCAACGGTGCTCCATTTTAGGATGTATTTGATACTTACACAGGTAGAGGATTGCGTCGGGAGTAAGATACCTTGAAGAGCGGTAGAATGGCACAACCACTTTTCTGGTGACCTTGGCAACAAATTTGATGTAAATCCTCAATTTCAGGTCAGGAGTGAAAGTCAGTTTTAGAAGCTTATTGAAGCAGCGTGCTTCTTTGAGACAAGATCCATTTGAGAGTATTCAGTCCTAGTCCAACTTTTCATTACCATGATAGGGGCAGTCGTAATATGGTAGTGTCAGAATTATTCCATCCGGAACTTTGATTCCTGGCAGGCCCACCCATAGTGAACAGGTTTGGCACTAAACAGTATTAGAACTACAACCCAGTTAAAAGAGTTCTGATGAAAATCTAACAGCTCATACAGACTCAATTCATCCCTACCCGTAGTTATAATAGATTAGCTTTTTCTGTCTATTACTAATTAGTCATCAAGTCTAGAAGCCACATGAGGATAAGAGTTAATAAGACGCATGGATTATCAATTGAATGATAAAGAATATTATGAGGGATTGAACATGATGAACAGAATGAACAAAATTTGATCAGTAATGAGGACGGTCTATGATAAATATTTGTAGACATTGGATTCGAAGATGACTATCTTGTAGTGTGCAGGGAAGCTGTCCTGTAGTAACGTGTTACAAAGATGGGAAGTTTTCGGAAAGAAAGTCTGTTTTTAATTCTAGATATAAGCAATAAACTAAAGCTGTAATGCAAACAGTTCAAAATAAGGAAGATCACTCAATTCAAGTGTTAATTTTGTTGTATTTAAGTGTTTAAAGAAGTAGCAGGAGTTATCAGTTGTAGAAGTCATAGGATTAAAAACACTCGCAAAACACACACGATAAAAAAACATTAGCAGTTATTGGTTGGTTTCCTTGAAGAAGACTTCAAAGAGATTCCCATTGGATATAAAATAGACCAATCAAATTATGCTTTGCATAAGTTAATTGAAAGCTGAAGGCGTTTGTCACAGTTATATCATTCGTTTAACCTTCTAACATGAAAACTTGCTTAACAGCTTGACATGATTAAGAAAATACAATTAGTTGAAGGTTGATTATCGCTTGTGTGCAAATTATTGAAACATCAATTTGAAAGTGAAATATATTTCTATTTGCAAAATATAAAAAAATATTTTATTAATAACATAACGGTTTTATCTGCCTCCTTCTAGCCACATTTATGAAAAAAGTAATATCTCGTAATATCGGGGAGGAGTGAGGGGCCTTTAATTTTCTGTAATATAGGATCATAATTCCTCCTCTGTATAACATTTAGAGTAAAAACTCGTCTGGCTACAACTACAGCAAGGGACGTCCCCCCCTCCCTCTATCTCTCTCTCTCTCTCTCTTTCTCTCTGTGAAAACCAAACAAAACTTCCATAAGTTTATTGGTAAAGATTATTTATTCTAGAATGTCCCATCTGTCGAGCAATTTATCACGCGTCTGTTTCCCAACTGTCTACATCATCGTGACACTTATTGGGTGGATTTCTATCCCTATTTTGTTTATTTTAGACTTTTCAGTCATTATTGACAGTTCGAATAGCGTATGTTCTTGGTGGTGTAACTTACTATGCAGTCGAAGTGACTTTTGGCGCCCTAAAGTGAATATACGCACTGATGTTTGTGACTAGATATTTAAAATTTATTTGCTGTGAAAAATGAGAAAAAAAAAAAAATAGCACAGAAGTAACATCTTTATTACACTGATCTTCCCCTGGCCCCCAAGGTGGTTAAGGGTTGACTAATCACTTCTAAACTCGCGCGCTCACAATTTGTTAACAACATAGAAGGCGACGAATAGATGCCGGGATTTTAATAAATATAAATCAAAATTTATTTGATTGATATCGAAAAATATATATATTTAAAAAAAAATTTATTATTATTATAGTAATAATATATATATATTATTACTATAATATATATATATATATATATATATAAATTGTTTTTTGGAGTATTCAGTCAAACAATAAATTTGATTGTAAATTTCAACTTACAATTTTAATTTCTTTTCTCATATATCTATCTATATTTTTATAAAGTGATAGGGTTCGTGTGTTTCTGTCTGTGTGTACAGCTCTCCATCATCAACGAAATATAAAGGAGGTAAGAGGGTAGATCTCTCCTGGTAGAGAAACATTAGAACCCATTTTAGGATGTTTCTGTTATAGGAGACATAAGAATCTATGCCTAATTTCTTTATATACTAGTCTACAAACCACCCCCATATCGAATGACTTATGCTCATTTGCATATCACATTATATTAAATCTCTTTAACTAATTACCTCCACCTTATTACATATTGGAAATATTCTAATCATTTCAACTGTACTATTTACAAAATCTATTTAACATTTAATTATTTAATATATTTTCATTTAATTTTATATTCGATTTATTTCACTTTACGTATATTATCAAAACAATTCATTGGCGAGCAAAGCTTTATGTTTTGGGATTGTATTGAAAATGTAATGGAAATTTCAATTTCGTTCCGTTTTAATCTTTTATATTTTACTTGCCAATATAATTGAAAGAATACAATTCAACTATCGTAATTTTATATAAATAAACAAAAACAAATATTTTAAAATAAAACTTTATTAAAAAATAAATAATTTTATTTTTAAATGAAAAAAATCAATTTAGTAAAATAATTGTATTAAACACCCCCAGCCTTGTCAGCAAACCTGTAAACCTATAAAAGTTAACATTTCGAATGTAAACAGTGATTTTTCGATTTTGTTAGCGCTTGCCGCAATTAAACACAATTAAAACGGAACTAACTTTATTTCCATTCTATTTTTTAAACAACCCCCAAAACATAACGCTCTCTTCCAGTTATAGCCAATTTTTTTTTAATTAAATAAAACAGGTCAAAATAAACAGATAAGCGCATTTTCTTTTACATTTTTCTTACAACCATTGTCATTTAACCAACTGCAGGATATCGTTACTTTTGTGGGGTTGTTTTGAAAATGGCACGGAGATTATAATTTCGTTCCAATTTAATCTTTCTGGTCGAGCCTATTTCGAAAGCCTGTTTATCATAGATTTGAACTACAAATAATTTATTACATTTTGATTATTACTATCTTAAGACTTAAAGCTTATATTTATTTCATTTTTCTATTTATATATTGAATTAGTTATTTCCAGTCTTATTTAAACTTAGTGCTTTCTTTAAACCGGGTGAACCTTTTATAAAAATATGAGTTTAACGTAAAGAACACGAACAAGGTTTTATTCAACTGAATTTCTTCCAGTTTACTAACAAAATATATAAATTTAAAAGAGATATAAATAATAAAATAAAAAGGTTATGTAATTTAAAAGAAATACACGTACTCACAAAAGCAGAACTTTTTTTACACATTTTTTTCTTTAAAACCATAACAATGAGACTAACAATTACCTAGATCTTAGTAATTATTTGTTTTAATAGAACTGTTTTAATTGTACTGTTTACTTAGTTAACCTAAGTTGGTATTACATTTATTTTACATTTACTTATTTTTTTTAATTATTACTTTTAGACTGTGACGTTTACACCCGGAAGTAATGAGTCACACGTAGGTCGCTTTTATTCATTCCTTTTGGTCAAGATCAAAGTGTAGTATCTGTTCTTCAGATGCTGCACTTCATTTTCTTGTTCTCTTTCGGTGGAGCAGAAATCCTTCACGACTGAGACAATTTTTATTTTTGTACCTTTTCTCCACGTTAAAAAACGACCCTGGTGTCTAACTCTGTCCCGTGGGGAGGCATAGTAAATAGGTACAATATAATTGTTTATAATTGTACTATTCAGAAATATTATTTATAGTTCGTCCATTTCAGTTAGTATACATTTCCTTTACGCTTAATTAATTTACAATCATTAATATCGTTAAACAATTCCGTTTAAAACCGAAATTATGCCACCCAAACGAAGTAGAAACGAAAGTGAGGAAGAAAGAATGGAAAGATTGGAAGCTAATAGACTAAGAGTTGCTGCAATTCGCTCCAATGAAAACAATTCAGATAGAGAAAGACGTCTAGAACTTAACAGGATACGTCAAAGAGAAAGGAGAGCAAGACTGTCAGATTTGGAAAGAGAAACCCAACGTGAAGCTGACAGAACTAGACATGCTGTAAGGCGGTTAAATTCATCACAAGATGAAATTCAAGAAAGGCAAAGATATGCACTGGAAAGAGAAGCAATATTACGATCGAATGAATTATATGAGGTAAGTAGACGTACACAAGGTGAGTTGAGAGTGGCTCAACGACATCAGAATGAATCGGAAACCCAACGAAGCTTTCGCCTATACCAAGGGCAACAACGAGAGGCTGCATGGAGAGAGAGTATGACTTTGCCCCAGCAATTGACAGAAAACGAGGCAGCTAGACAACGAATGACTGCTTTGAGACACCATGAAATAGAACACTGCAATAGAAAAGGATTGCTCTACAACAAAAATGACTCTCTCACTACAGCTGATATAGGAAAAATGGACAAAGTATGTCAACATTGCTCAGCTGTAAAATTTAAAGGAGAAACCCCTGGTTGTTGTTGTTCTTCTGGCAAAGTTGTGCTTGATAGCTTTCCACCACTGCCTCAGTTGCTTCAAGATTTGCTCTCCGGCAATGGTCCCATCTCTAAAGATTTTCTGCAAAATCTACGCAGTTATAACAATTGTTTTGCAATGACATCATTTGGTCACAAAATTGCGGCAGTACATGGGTGGAATCCTTCTTTTAGAATTCGAGGCCAGGTTTGCCACCAGATTGGGAGTCTTTTACCACCTGAAGATGAAACAGCAAAGTTTATTCAAGTCTACTTCTTGGATAGTCTGGAAGAGGAACTACATAATCGGGGACGTGACAGTAGACTCAATAGAGACATTCTCCAAAGTCTGACTGAATTTTTACATGAGAACAACAGCTTTATTTGTCAGCTGAAAACAACAAAGGAGAGGATTGAAGAAGAACACTTGGTAGAACATAAAGTTGTCATAAGGGAAGACCGAAGGCCGCAAGAAGAGCATCCACGGCGATTCAATGCTCCAACAACAACGTATGAGATTGGAATATTAATGGAGAATGAACCAACAGCTAACCGGGATATTGTCTTGCGTTTTAGAAATGATACATTAAAATGGATCTCCGAACTACATCCCCTCTACGATACTTTAATGTACCCGTTAATGTACCCCTATGGTTCTCCATCTTACAACATCTACATGAAGGCATCCAATGGGCGAAAAGTTACCCAACAGCAATTTTATTCGTACCATTTAATGACTCGGCCTGGAAACTATTTTCTCTGGTACCGAAGGCTATTTCAACAATGGCTGGTGGATGTGTACTGCAAGATTGAAACAGAACGTTTACAGTTCCTGAGGCGTGAGCAACAGACCCTGAGAGCTGACAATTATAGCAACTTGAGAGATTCAATTCTTAGGGAGGATGGGAATCCAGAACAGTTTGGTCAACGAGTTGTACTTCCGGCAACTTATACAGGAGGCCCTCGATACATGTTTGAGCGTCAAAGTGATGCCATGGCATATGTTCGGCGAATGGGCCAAGCCGACCTCTTCATCACGTTCACAACAAATCCAAAGTGGACAGAAATTACAGAAAATTGTCTTCAAGGGCAAGACCCTCAGGATCGTCCAGATATTGTTGCCAGGGTTTTCAGGCAGAAGCTAAAAAAGTTACTTGAATTTATTAAAAAGGGAGGATTTGGCAGGTTGAGGGCTTTCCTGTACAGTATTGAATATCAAAAAAGAGGACTGCCGCATGCACACATCCTCACCTGGCAGGCCCCAGAGAACAAACTTCTACCAGAAAAAATGGATCTCTGCATATCTGCAGAGATCCCTGACAAAGAGGAAGATCCTGATCTTCATGCTAAAGTGATGGCACATATGGTGCATGGACCTTGTGGACCATTTAATCCAAATTGTCCATGTATGATTGACAACAAATGTTCCAAAAAATACCCAAAAGAATTTCTTCAGTGTACCAAGCAAGGCCAAGACTCTTACCCCAAGTACAGGCGAAGAAAACCAGAAGATGGAGGCCAGACTGGTACAATAAGGATGAAGAGAAATGGTCGGTATGTTAATCAAGAAATAACAAACCAGTGGATTGTTCCGTACAACAAGGTCCTCCTTCAGCAGTTCAACGCTCACATTAACGTAGAAATTTGCAGCTCGATCCAAAGCATCAAATATGTCCTCAAATACGTGAATAAAGGATGTGATCAAGCAGTGTTTGAACTACAAAGAACTGATGGAGCAGCTAACCAACAAGGCCAAGTACAAAGTCACATTGTGGATGAGATCCAGCAGTTCCAGAATGCAAGGTATGTCGGCAGTTCAGAGGCAGCCTGGAGGATATTGGAACATCCCATCCATGAACATTTCCCCCCAATTGTACAACTTTCTATTCATCTTGAAAATGGGCAGCGTGTCATGTTCTCAGCTGATACTGCTCTGGAACGAGCCCAAGGTCCACCGCCTGCCACAACTTTGACAGCATTTTTTCAACTCTGCCATGAGGATGACTTTGCAAGGGGTCTCAAATACGTAGAAGTCCCTGAGTTTTACACTTGGAACAAATCGACAAAGAAATGGATGAGAAGAATGCGTGGGGTACAAGTTGAAGGTACTGAAAATGATGATGTATGGAAGGCACCATGCATTGGGAGAATCTACACGATTAGTCCAAAAGCAGGGGAGTGTTATTTCTTACGCCTGTTGCTCAATGAGGTTGCTGGTCCAACTTCATTTCAAAATTTGCGAGCATACAATGGTCAGGTGTTTGAAACATACAGAGCAGCGTGCCTTGCTCGAGGCCTTCTAGAAAATGACCATCACTTGCATCAAGCAGTAGGAGAGGCAAGTGCCACTCAATCACCTTCAAATTTGCGAAGCCTATTTGTGATAATTTTAACAGCCTGTGAGCCAAGAAATCCTCTTGAGATCTGGATGGCTTTTCGTGATGTAATATCTGAAGACATTCTTCACAGATACAGGCAAGAAGTTAACAATCCAGAAGCAGATTTTCATGAGGACATCTACAATAAAACTCTTTGTCTAATTGAAGAAAAAGTTCTCCTTATGTGCGGTCAACCATTGGCATGCTATGGATTACCTGCACCAATGCAAGGGAGAGATGAAAGACTCGCGAGAGAGTATCAACGTGAAGTTACTTATAATCTTGAAGAACTTCCCTACAAGCAGAAAATATGCAAGAAAAACTGACCGATTCTCAAAGAGAAGTTTACAATTCATTCATGGCAATGTTGGAAGCACAAGGTGAAATGAACAAAAACATGATGTTTCTTGATGCTCCAGGTGGTACGGGCAAGACTTTTGGAATCAATTTGATCCTTGCAAAGATTAGATCCATGAGAAAGATTGTGCTTGCAACAGCATTCAGTGGCATTGCTGCTACTCTACTACAAGGTGGCCGCACTCTTCACAGCACTTTTAAAGTACCCTTGGATACTCATCGAATGGATCAGCCAGTTTGCAAAATTACTGGTAACTCAGCCTTGGCAAATGTAATTAGAGACACCTCTGCAATCATTGTAGACGAAGCCCCAATGACGCACAAGAGTGCTTATGAAGCAATTGACCGAACACTGCAAGACATCACAGGAAACAAGAATCCCATGGGTGGCATTCCAACCTTATTTTGCGGTGATTTCCGTCAAATCCTCCCAGTGGTTAAAAATGGCACAAGGGCTAACATTGTCAATGCAAGTTTGAAACAATCCTATCTCTGGAGGCACGTTATAGTGAAGAGACTGACTACTAATATGAGAGCCTATATCTCTGATAACACAGCTGCAGCAGACTTCTCAAAATTGCTTCTCCAAATCGGTAATGGTCAGTTTCCTATCACTTCTTCACCTGACACAATTAAGATTCCAACTGCGCTTGGTAAATGTGTCGGTAATCAGAAGCAACTGAAAGACAAAGTGTACCCAGACCTGCAAAACAATGGAAAATCACCGGATTGGCTTGCTGAGAGGGCTATTATTTCGCCATTAAACAGCAATGTGAATCATTTGAACAATTCAATAATGGATGAATTTCCAGGAGACACAAAGCAATACAAGTCAGTTGATTCGGCTACTAATGAATATGAAGCTGTTCACTACCCTGTGGAGTTTTTAAACTCTTTGGAGATATCTGGAATGCCTCCACACATTTTAAATCTCAAAATTGGATCGCCAATCATGATTCTTCGATCCTTGGAACCGCCAAAAACAACAAACGGAACCAGATGTGTTATCACCAGATTGCACACCAATGTACTTGAGGCCACCATTTCCTGTGGTCCCTACAAAGGCGAAACCGTTCTACTGCCAAGGATCCCCTTAGTTCCATCGGACTCAGTACTTCCATTTAAATTCCGGAGACTCCAATTTCCTGTGAAGGTGTGTTTTGCAATGAGCATAAACAAAAGTCAAGGTCAGACATTTAACACCATTGGCGTAGACTTGACATCAGACTGCTTCAGTCACGGTATGTTCTACGTCTCCATCAGCCGGACAGGAAGTTCAGAAAAACTCTACATTCTGGCTCCAAATCAAAGCAGCAGAAATGTAGTTTACCCTGAGGCTCTTTAGTGAAAAGTTCGAGAAATGGATATGAGGAAAAACTGACATGATCTGATTGTGGTAAGTTTTTAGTATTGAATGTGCAAGATAAAATTTAAGCAAGAGTTGAAAATGACTTCAATGAAAAATTTACTATGTAACATCAAGTAACCTTCCTTTTTGATGAAAATGTTTTGTGAAGTTCCTGATTGAATTTCAGTCACTACAAGAGGTAGTTAAAATGTTAATCACCTTATGCAATCGTTGCTCTTACAACATCAACTTACTGGAAAGGTGCCCATAGATTTTGGTACCCGAGTGCGCAACAAAGCTCCGTGCGAAGCACGGGTATCTTTGCTAGTATATATATATATATATATATATATATATACACACACACACACACACACATTATTTTATTTTATATACATATTTTATTTTATTATATATATATATATACACACACATTATTTTATTTTATTTTATATATATATATTTTATTTTACTATATATATATATATATATATATACTAGCTTCACGTTGGGTTTCTCTTTCCAAATCTGACAGTCTTGCTCTCCTTTCTCTTTGACGTATCCTGTTAAGTTCTAGACGTCTTTCTCTATCTGAATTGTTTTCATTGGAGCGAATTGCAGCAACTCTTAGTCTATTAGCTTCCAATCTTTCCATTCTTTCTTCCTCACTTTCGTTTCTACTTCGTTTGGGTGGCATAATTTCGGTTTTAAACGGAATTGTTTAACGATATTAATGATTGTAAATTAATTAAGCGTAAAGGAAATGTATACTAACTGAAATGGACGAACTATAAATAATATTTCTGAATAGTACAATTATAAACAATTATATTGTACCTATTTACTATGCCTCCCCACGGGACAGAGTTAGACACCAGGGTCGTTTTTTAACGTGGAGAAAAGGTACAAAAATAAAAATTGTCTCAGTCGTGAAGGATTTCTGCTCCACCGAAAGAGAACAAGAAAATGAAGTGCAGCATCTGAAGAACAGATACTACACTTTGATCTTGACCAAAAGGAATGAATAAAAGCGACCTACGTGTGACTCATTACTTCCGGGTGTAAACGTCACAGTCTAAAAGTAATAATTAAAAAAAATAAGTAAATGTAAAATAAATGTAATACCAACTTAGGTTAACTAAGTAAACAGTACAATTAAAACAGTTCTATTAAAACAAATAATTACTAAGATCTAGGTAATTGTTAGTCTCATTGTTATGGTTTTAAAGAAAAAAATGTGTAAAAAAAGTTCTGCTTTTGTGAGTACGTGTATTTCTTTTAAATTACATAACCTTTTTATTTTATTATTTATATCTCTTTTAAATTTATATATTTTGTTAGTAAACTGGAAGAAATTCAGTTGAATAAAACCTTGTTCGTGTTCTTTACGTTAAACTCATATTTTTATAAAAGGTTCATCCGGTTTAAAGAAAGCACTAAGTTTAAATAAGACTGGAAATAACTAATTCAATATATAAATAGAAAAATGAAATAAATATAAGCTTTAAGTCTTAAGATAGTAATAATCAAAATGTAATAAATTATTTGTAGTTCAAATCTATGATAAACAGGCTTTCGAAATAGGCTCGACCAGAAAGATTAAATTGGAACGAAATTATAATCTCCGTGCCATTTTCAAAACAACCCCACAAAAGTAACGATATCCTGCAGTTGGTTAAATGACAATGGTTGTAAGAAAAATGTAAAAGAAAATGCGCTTATCTGTTTATTTTGACCTGTTTTATTTAATTAAAAAAAAATTGGCTATAACTGGAAGAGAGCGTTATGTTTTGGGGGTTGTTTAAAAAATAGAATGGAAATAAAGTTAGTTCCGTTTTAATTGTGTTTAATTGCGGCAAGCGCTAACAAAATCGAAAAATCACTGTTTACATTCGAAATGTTAACTTTTATAGGTTTACAGGTTTGCTGACAAGGCTGGGGGTGTTTAATACAATTATTTTACTAAATTGATTTTTTCATTTAAAAATAAAATTATTTATTTTTTAATAAAGTTTTATTTTAAAATATTTGTTTTTGTTTATTTATATAAAATTACGATAGTTGAATTGTATTCTTTCAATTATATTGGCAAGTAAAATATAAAAGATTAAAACGGAACGAAATTGAAATTTCCATTACATTTTCAATACAATCCCAAAACATAAAGCTTTGCTCGCCAATGAATTGTTTTGATAATATACGTAAAGTGAAATAAATCGAATATAAAATTAAATGAAAATATATTAAATAATTAAATGTTAAATAGATTTTGTAAATAGTACAGTTGAAATGATTAGAATATTTCCAATATGTAATAAGGTGGAGGTAATTAGTTAAAGAGATTTAATATAATGTGATATGCAAATGAGCATAAGTCATTCGATATGGGGGTGGTTTGTAGACTAGTATATAAAGAAATTAGGCATAGATTCTTATGTCTCCTATAACAGAAACATCCTAAAATGGGTTCTAATGTTTCTCTACCAGGAGAGATCTACCCTCTTACCTCCTTTATATTTCGTTGATGATGGAGAGCTGTACACACAGACAGAAACACACGAACCCTATCACTTTATAAAAATATATATATATATATATATATATATATATATATATATATATATATATATATATATATATATATATATAGAGAGAGAGAGAGAGAGAGAGAGAGAGAGAGAGAGAGAGAGAGAGAGAGAGAGAGATTGACGACTACCGGTTTTGATTTTGGAAATTGATTGGCAAGCGCTGTTTATCAAAAAACAGTCTCTCATAATACCGTTTAGATTTTGACAGAACTTTTCATTACACTAGTTTGTAAGTATTTCGTTAAGAAAGTTGACGAAAATATCTTCTATCACTAACCCCAAGCAAAGTCGTAAAACCACACGTAATCGCCTAAAAATGTAGAACGCCACTCCCTCAACAAAAAATGTTTGAATTGATTATTTGTAATGATTTTTTTTAAATTTCAAATTATAAAAATCAGTTTGATTTTCTTATGCGTCGATTTCTTTTTCTTTTTTTTGAAAAACACTGTCAATTTCTGAAGTCAAAACGAAATCGTCACCAAGTAGACTTTTTCTTTTTTAACCCGTTTTGTTGTTGATTCGGATATAACATTTTAACACTTTATACCTTATGGAGTTTTGGCATCTCCCCTCCTCCCTCTCTCCCTCTCTCCCTCTCTCTCTTCCTTTCACTCTTTTTCTCCCCCATCCTCTCTTTCTCCTTCTCTATGTCCCTTCCGCTCTATCTTCCTCTCTTTCATTCCTCTCTTACTCTCTCCATCCTTCTCTAGCTTTCTCTCTCTCTCTCTCTCTCTCTCTCTCTCTCTCTCTCTCTCTCTCTCTCTCTCTCTCTCTCTCTCTCTCTCTCTATGCTATGAAGTCTTTGCGTTCCTTTTTTTTTGTATCTTTCTTTCATATGAATTAATCAGCATTCTTAATTGGTTTACTTCGCTATGGCTGCTTTATAGCATATCAACATTTTAAAAGTTATTTCATGCCGAAAAGCACAATGGCAATCGCAAAATGGCAAATGCATACACTGTGAGTAAAACTGATGTTTTACTCACAGTGGAGAGTGGGAGAATTGTAGGTATGAACCCACAATTCTCTCAATGCAACTGACAATGTATATATATATATATATATATATATATATATATATATATATATATATATATATATATATATATATATATATATATATCCTCGTCAGGAGAAATGACTACATTAAGTTTTTGTAGTTATGTGAGGGAGGTGTTCACATCTTTCCACATACAGTGTTTGGTACTTCCAAACGGTCACCCATTTGGTACTGACTAGGCTCAATGTTGCTTAACTTCGGTGGTCTAATGAGAATCGATGTGTCAATATAATCATGCCGCATTCATTATGCACTAATATGATTTGGGAAAGTTATAACTTCACACTCGTCTTCCACTATTAGTAAAATATCAACTTATGTTCAATTACTTGTATACATTGACTGTTTTACAATTAATATTGTGTTTTGGCATTTATAACTAAAAAAAAAAAAAGATCGATATGGCATGAAATAGAAACGAACCAAATGAATCGTTTATAATAGGTATTATGTTTCTGCAGTACCAGATGGGTGACCATTTGGAAGTACCAAACGCTGAATGTTGAAGAATGTGAACACCTTTCTGACATAACTGCAAAAACCTAATGCCGTCATTTCTCCTGATGAGGATATACGTGCAACTGTGGACCGCTTGTGAATTTGATATTCCCTTTAAATTTCCTCCTTTGATGAGTCTCGTTGACTTGGCTCATAAGTGAATGTAATACACCCAAAAAGATAAAATACGCATCAAGTGCGCTTGAAACCAAATCACAACGTAATATTAGAAAAATAAACAAATATTTTACTTGTTTGAAATTTATCACAAATATATTTCAGAGGTATACTCCATCTTCAGTGTGTTGTTTTTTTTTCTTTTTCTTCTTCCTTGCCATGTTGTAAATCTGGAGAAAGAAGTCTGTTTGTAAAGAGCCGCGCGTTGTTTCTAGCGGTTGTATTTTGAAATGTTTGAACTGTGCGTAGGCAACGCAAAAATAACATCAAGGATGAGAGTTCATATAGAAACGTTGTTCTAATTTGAATGCAATAAAATACTGAAGATGTAGTATACCTCTGAAATATATTTGTGATAAATTTCAAACAAGTAAAATATTTGTTTATTTTCCTAATATTACGTTGTGATTTGGCTTTTCAAGCGGATTTGATGCATATTTTATTTTATTCAAATTAAAACAACGAACTCTCATTCTTGACATCCAAAAGGATTTGAACCCTAACATAACTGATCCCATTGTCAGCTGCATTATTTATTAGGCCAATCATGCACACATTTTATGTATACAGGTTATCATAACAATTAATATGCAAAAATGGGTTGCCTGGCATTGCCCGGGTATTGGTATTTTTCACTGAGTAACGTATACCACAACAAATTAACAAAAGACAAAATTACTGATTATTCCAGGACAGGCTGCGCTTAAAAACACCTTGCAATGTTGTTGACGTCATGTTGGACATTGGACAAAATATGGCATCATTTTGGACATCGGTTGCCGCTGCGATGTTTACTGTCTTTTTTAAAAAGATAATTTAGTAAAGAGATTGTCTTTATTTATTATTCGCCAATCAAAACTCGTTAACTTAGATTAAAAGACAAGTTTTTTTTTTCTTTTGTTATTTTAGGTTTTTTTTTTTTTTTTTTTTTTTTTTTTTGACAGGAAACGACTGGAACTTTCGATAAAGTTTCCTGGAAAAAGCCAGAGGACATAAATTGGAACTAAATTTTTTTTAATCAGAGTCACTTCCTCCTAAAATTAGAAATTCCCTAAAAGTCTGATTATAGGCGCCAGTTTTCATTGTCTGCTTGGTCGGTCAGCCTTTTTTTTTTTGCTCGTTCCTACCTCCCAAAGAGAAGGGGGAAAAAAGTGTAAAAGTTACAGGAATTGCCAATTTAACACCCAGTCCATTGATTTCAATCTTATTTTGAATTAAAGATTCTTGGAACCGAGATTGTCTGGAATGAAATAGAAAAGTTCTGATCTTTGGTTTGTTTTGGTTTGTTGCTGGGGGACCACTTAAAAGAAGAGAACGAAGTAATTAAAATCGCTAAAACAACGCACATTCATGCGGACGTTCATGCAAGAAGAGACACACATATGCACATACAATAAATTAAACAGATTCAAATAGGAATACACCAGATACGCTCACTTACAAACACATACTCACACGTTCACACATTCAACCACACGTACACATACACAAACGAGAACGTGCATGATCGGTATAATACAAGGTGTCTCCAATAAGTTTCCAGACTTTTTTGTACATGCATTTAAAATTGTTGTAGACTCTTGAAAATTCAGTATGTTATTGCTATACATCTTATGAGATCAATTTTTATGATTTCAGGTCCAAGTGAACAGCTACAGCAGGAAATGGAATGCACCCTACTAAAGCCTGATTGGCACAGCTGGTGATATTTCAAAAATGCAATCTGGATGCGAGGACACTTTAGAAGAAAGGTATGCAATAAAATTCTGTTTTAAACTTGGAAAAAAATGACACAGAAACGTGTGAATGCTTCAGATTGCTTTTGGAATCGAGCATCAGTTTGGAGTAGAATAAGTGATTCATGGAAAGCAGGGAGTCTGTGAGGGATGGTGAGAGGTGTAAGAGGAGTAGGAAGTGAGAACACTAGAGTTGATTGGCCAAATAAAGAATTTCGTGTATAAGGACCGTCGTGTGTCTATAGAGACAATACGTGCAGAGTAAGATGTCAGTGTGGGGATTGTACACATAATTATTTGTGAGGAACTGAGGATGCTGAAGGTTTGTCCTAAGTGTGCTCAGAGAAAATCAGAAAGAGAAACGTTATCATAACCAAGATAGGCATAGACAGTTATTCACCCTCCCTATAGTCCAGGCCTTCTGTGACTTTTGTTATATCCTAAGCCCAAAGAAAACCTTAGAGGCTGTCGTTATGAGACAATTGAGAAGCTGAAAGAGGACTTCCCTGGGGCCTTCCAGAAGTTGTTGGAACGGTATAAGTGTGTTGCAGCCGGAGGAGATTACTTCAAAGGGGACTAGAGTTTCATGTGTAAACTATCAATAAAAGTGCCCATACGAAAAAAAGGTTTGGAAATTTATTGAAGGCACATCGTAGATCCTGTCACATGATTCAGAGTTCGAATCCTGATAGATCTGTTTTGCAAAATTATTCACTAAAATAAATTCACTAATTGCATGTAATGAACTGCTTACAATGAGTATTGCATTTCAGCAGTTTCAAAAGAAGACAAAAAAAGCCAATCAATGAATTGTTTACATCATGTGCTCATCACGTTGGCACACCGGTTCTAAGTTCTCGGTTCTCGTTAGAGCACCTAAGTTAAGCAACATTGAGTGTGGTCAGTACCAGATGAATGGCATTTGGAAATATCAGGTGCTGTATGTAGGAGAATGTCGACACCTCCCTGGAAAAACTGAAAGAACCTAACGGTGTCTGTCATCTTCATGTCATCCATATGACTGAGGACTGCTTGTGAATCTGATATTCGTTTGACACTTTGTCCTTTGGAGGAAGCCGTTTCAACTCACAAAGGGTAAATGCTGCCGGCATACATTACAAACAAATTGGGGAAAGTTCAGAATACCCAACATACCAAGATATCTGAATTATTACCAGGGGAATTTCTATAATAATTGCATAAGAAGCGTGATGTTGTATGGCAGTGAGTGTTGTGTCTCACTGGCCTGATTTCAAAGAAATGACAGGACAATAATTAGGTGTAATGTGAAGACTAGATCTAGAACATTAAATCAGCTACTCAACTTGAGCAATTGGCCATTTTAAAACTTGATGTCCGAATAAGGACAAACCATCTTCGCTGGTTTGAGTATGTTCAAAGAAGCAAGGGCTATTTCATCATTTGCTGGACAGAAAATATAGAAAGCCAGGCACCCTAAAAAGATATGGAAAGACATCATCAGGCAATACCGTAAACAGTACAGTCAATTCAGTCATAGATTGTACTTCAATCCAGCAAGTTTCATGGTCAATACAAGTAAATAGATATTTATATGAACTAAGATACGGATTGTTGCATATTTTGGGAAATGGGCCGACAATATTGATATGCACTGCTCAGAAACGTGTAGATAGAAATTCGAAATTCTGGACAGAATATTTAATGTGTCTGTAAACTTTAGCCTATTGACAGAATGCTGTGCGGAATTGTTTGATAGCTTTGTCCAAGTTCGGCCAAAAATATCTGGACTTGACAAGTTTAAATATATATATACATACATATCTATAATATAAAGCTGGATATCTGTGTGTGTGTGTGTGTGTGTGTGTGTGGTCACGAATAGGCTTCTATATGGTTGACTATTTGAAAAAACTGATTACATATAATGATAGAAGATGTATCGAGACACAGGAATGGGTATATTTGATCTGGCATAATGATGATTCATTAAAATTGTGGGGTCTGCATTCGCGCCTGGTCCACAAAATATGGAAATAAAAAATTTAAAAATTAAAAAAAAACGTTCACAAGTGTTTTTATATAGATGTACATAATAATACTTTGGTAAGTATGTTTTAACTTAAATAGCAATGGTATAATAAAATTGTAGGGTCTGCATTCATGCCTGGCCTCCATAGAATGGAAATAGACACAAACTTTAATAAAGACTTTTCATATCTATCTGCATAAGTATACTTTGATAATTATGTTTCAGTTTGAAGAAATATGGTATAATAAAATTATGAGGTGTTCTGACCTACATAGAATGGAAATATGTCACAAAGTTTAACAAGGTTTTTTAATATAGATCCAGAGAATATTGTGATAAGTGTTTCAGTGTGAACAGGTATAGTATAATAAATTATGGGGTTTATCTATTATATTTTTACTTTCATCATATTTTACTTTGGTTTTGATACCCCCAAATTCGAAGCTATCTTTTTACAACCCTTCCTTTTCATAACCTATCATACTTTCATAAATCAGAGTCCATTTTCTGTAGGCTGTTTTTGAACCCAGTCAACTTTGCTAGTATATATATATATATATATATATATATATATATATATATATATATATATATATATAGTAAGTTATAAAATATATATGGCGATTAAGCTTACAATGAGTATTGCATTTCAGCTTAATCGCCATATATATTTTATAACTTACTAACTAGCTCTATCTATGTATTGAGCACTTTTGAAGTAAATACTTAAAGTTTACGCACAAATTTATACTTTCGTATATTAATTTTATGTGAGTAAATGTAGTTATATATATATATATATATATATATATATATATATATATATATATATATATATATATATATAGTGTATCACAAAAGTGAATACACCCCTCACATTTCTTCAAATATTTAATTATATTTCTTCATGAGACAACACTGAAAAAATGATTTTTTTACACAATGAAAAGTAATCTGTCTGCAGCATATATAACACAGTTGATTTATTTTCCCCTCGCAATAACTCAAAATATAGCCATTAAAAGCTAAATCTCTGGCAAAAAAAAGTGAGTACACCCTTTACAAAAAATTGTCAATATTAACATACAACATGTCAATATTTTTTGTGGTCACCATTATTATCCAAAACTGCCTTTACTCTCCTGGGTATGGAGTTTATCAGAGCTTCACATGTAGCCACTAGAATGCTCTTCCACTCTTCAATTACAATGTTGCGGAGTTGGCAGATATTTGAGACTTTGCACACATCAATCATCTGCTGGCCAGTCCATCACCTTTACCCTCAGCCTCTTTAGTAAAGCAGTGGCTGTCTTGGATGTGTGTTTTGGGTCATTGTCATGCTGAAACACGGCTCTGCGATCCAGTTTCTGGAGGGAGGGGATAATGCTCTGCTGCAGTATTTGACAGTACATATTAGAGTTCATGTCTCCCTCCACGAAATGTAACTCCCCAATACCTGCAGCACTCACGCAGCCCCAAACCATGACATTCTCCCCACCAAGCTTGACTGTAGGCATGACACACTTATCTTTGTACTCCACAAATTGGTGTGCATCGCTGTCACTCTAATAGGAAGCCTCTTCTGAAGGCAATACACAAGAAAGCCCACAAACAGTTTGCTGAAGACATGTCAACAAAGCCCATAGATTATTGGAACCTTGTCCTATGGTCTGATGAGACGAAATTTAATTTGTTTGGTTCTGATGGTCTTAAGCATGTGTGGCGGTGATCAGGTGAGCAGTACAAAAACTAATAAAAACTTAAGCATGGCTGATCAATGAAAATTCTATTTCAACTTGACACGTTACTTACAAAAGTTAAACTTAACAGATCAAAGAAAATTCTATTTAAAACGTAAGCATGACAGATCAAAGAAAATGATAGTTGCTACTTAAGCATGATAGACCTAAGAAAGTGCTATTTCAAACTTAACCATGACAGACTAAAGAAAATGCCATTGCAAACTTAATCATATGAAACCAAGGAAAATTCGATTTCAAACTTAAGCTTAACAATCCAAATGAAAATACTATTTCAAACTTAAGTGTGACAGATAAAAGATAATGTTATTTCAATTTAACTATGACAGACCAAATAAAATGCTATTTAAAATATGTGATCAACTAAATAAAATAAAGAAAATACTATTTAAAACTTAACCATGGCATCCCCCTCTCCTTAAAATATTTCAAACATAACAATGACAGACCAAAGAAAATGCTAATGAAAACTTTTCAACGTGACCGACCAAAAAATGCTATTTCAAGTTTAAGCGTGACAGACCAAATAAAATGCTATTTAAAACTTTAACCTTATAGTCCAAAGAAAATGCTATTTCAAACGTAACCATAACTGACAAAAGAATAAGTTCATTTCATTTATTTATTGCGGACTATTATCCTCATCTTTTAGTTGTTGTTTCACGACCTTTCGGCGAACTATTCCTCTGGCCTTCGTCAGGTGGTAACCATGATGGGATAGGAACTGCGAATCTGCTAACTGCATCCTCAGCAATTACTTTCATAGCTGTTGTCATCTCATCAAGTTTTAGCCAAGTAAGCCTCTGGCCAGCTTTGGGTAGGATTAAAACCGCTATCTTCAGACAATGCTCACCTGATACTGTAGAAAGTCAACGTCTCTATCCACTGCGCCATGGGCCCCGAATGGCGATCAGGGTTGGATTTTTTGGTCTTATAAATCCATGTTTATTTATTATCTGATCTTCCATGGACGGGTCCATACAGAATGGTATATATATTATTTAATTAATTGGAATTCATTATTGAGATGAGTATTATTTATTAATTTATTTATTGCGGACTATTATCCTCATCTTTTCTTAGCTGTTGTTTCACGTCACGTTTCGGTCAGCCATTCAACAACTATGAAGCAACAACTAAAACAAAATGAAGATAATAGTCCGCAATAAATAAATGAATAAATAATACTCATCTCAATAATGATTTCCAATTAATTAAATAATAAAGAATATGTTATTTCGAATATAAGCATGACAGATCAAAGAAAATGTGATTTCAAACTTAATCCTGACTGACTAAAGAAAATACATTTCATATTTAAGCATGGACATGGAATATGTGCCTTCATTAAAGATGGCTTTCCGTGTGGCAGGGATATCTACAGAGAAGACCCTAATCTACCTTATATGTGCTTCTGGGTTGCACTTGTTTACACCACGACAGCAGTGGAGTTACTATCTTTAAGAGCATATCTGAGAAAATTGACCACATCCTGTCTGCTCATCCTTCGGCTAACATTCACATTTGCAGTGACTTCAATGTCCACAATGTGGAATGGTTGACCCACTCAAACAAGACAGATGATGAGAGGAGGTTCTGTCACGATTTCTCCATTGCCACGAACCCACCCGTGTGCCCGATACTACCGGTCAGTATGCAAGCCTTCTAGACCTTTCCTCTCAACTTCCCCTGAGCTATGTTCATGTTCCGTTCTATCTCCTCTGGAATCTTCCGGCCACTCAGTTGTATTGGTTAAGATAAAAATGAAATGTAATAAGCAATGGTTACCATCCAAAAAATTTCCACAAAAACCTAACAGCCAGCCATGGTTCTCCCCAGAATGTGCTGTGCCATCGCACACAGAAATCAATTTTTCCATAACTACCAACGTAATAGATGTATTCAGACTAAAACTGCTTTCAGGACTGCCAGTAACCACTGTAAAAGAATAATAAAAAATGCAAGAGAGCTATATGCTCAGTCTGTCAAATCCAGAGTAGCGGAGAAGCGGCTTGGTTCCCACCAGTTCTGGCAAATAGCAAACAGGATCCTGAACAGAAGCGTGTGTTCTATCACAACCCTCATCAATGGACCTGAGGTCATCTCGTCAGCATCAGACAAAGTAAAACTATTTGCCAAGAACTTTGCAGCTAATTCTACCCTATGCGACCAAGGCCATTAACTTCCCAATTTCCTCCTATAACAGAACACGCTATGCAACATACAAATATCTGTGTGTGATGTCGCCAAGCTAATCAAGAACCTAGATTCCAGTAAAGCAACTGGCCCTGACGGCATTCCAATTATAGTATTGAAAAAGCTTCAACCAGAACTTGCCCCTATACTTACAAAACTGTTTAAGCATTGTCTTAAGGAGAATTGCTTCCCAACACCCTGGAAACCCTCATCAGTATGCCCTATATTTAAGACTTCAGGTGACAGGTCATCTCCCTCTCAGTACAAATCAATAAGGCTCCTGTGTGTCATGAGTAAGTTGTTGGAATCCATATTAAATGAAGAAGTATAGTCAAACACCTCAGCAGAAATAACCTCTTAGTTATATGTAATATGGCTTCCATTCTGCAAGATCTACAGCAGATGTGCTAACGGTTATATCTCATATGATTAGTGAATCTCTTGACAAAGGCTTCTTTTCTAGGGTAATTGCTCTTGACATATCAAAGGCCTTCGATAAAGTATGGCCTAAGGGCCTACTTCACAAGATTTCCAGCTACGGTATACCTGGAAATATTTTCTCAATTATTAAATCATTTCTCTCTGATAGGCTCATTAGAGTAGTGGTTGATGGGCAGAAATCAGAGGCCTGCAGTATTAATGCTGGAGTCCCTCAGGGGTCCATCCTGGGCCCAACTCTCTTCCTGATCTACATCAATGATCTCCCAAAACACATACTTAAATCATTTGTTGAGATCTATGCTGATGACACGACCATCTATGGCAACACATCAAAGGCCATAAATGACAAAGCTCTCTCTGATTCTCTCTCCTCTGATCTCAATCGCGTGGTACAGTGGGGGAAGAGGTGGCTGGTTACTTTTAATGTATCTAAAACTAAGCTTCTATCTCTACATCATCAACGCTCTGATCCCCATCTGACATCAATTGAAATGGATGGCTCTCGTCTAGGGGAGGCTCCATGTTTTGATAAGCTTCTGACTTTAACTTCTGATCTGAAATGGAACATCTACATCAAATCTGTTTTTAAGGTCGCTGGAAAAATGGTAGGATCCGTCTATGGCTCCAGAAGATATTTCACTACTGATGCAATTCTCTATCTATATAAAAGCCAAGTAGTCCAAGGATGGAGAATTGCTGCCATATCTGGGCAGGAGCTGTTAAAAACAGCCTATCCTGCTTTAATAGAATGCAAAATAGACTTTGTAGTCTAGTGGGGGATGTCCTTTTCTCTTCCCTGCATCCTCTCTCCCACAGAAGGGACGTTGCGAGCCTGTCTTTGTTTTATCAATATTTCCATGGCAGGTGCTCGTCTGAGCTTCAATCTCTGGTCCCCCCTCGCCAATCTTTCACGAAAAACACCCATCTAGCTGAAACCACTGTCAATAATTTCCCCCACTCTTTATCTGTGCCAAAACCAAAACGCAGATTCCATAAACAAAGTTTCTTTCTTAGAAGTGCACGCCTGTGGAACTCTCTACTATTTGCCTGTTTCCCACCTGACTACAACTTGGATATCTTCAAGTCCAACATAAACAAATTCCTGATAAACCGTCCCCTTAAGTAATCCAATTTATCAAATCTCCATTACTAACGATTACTACAATATTATCCCGTTGATTACTGTACACACAAGAACCCTTATCACCGAGTGGCCTCCAGGCCTTGATAAGTGGTGACTTTCATGTAAAAAAAAGCATAAAAAAATACCTTTTCCAATGTAAGCGTGCTAGACCAAAAATAAAAATGCTACTTAAAACTGGACCGTGACAGGGCGAACAGGAAATGCTAGTATCTATATAATATAAGACACAGCAATTGAAGCATCTACTACATAAAAGGAACTTTGTGCGTGTGTGTGTTCGTTCTCTATGGACTCAAAAACGGCTGGGCTGATTTTTATGAAATTTCATACCAAGGTACTTCAAGTGGCTGGCAGTGTTCTTAAATAGGTTTTGTATCGGAATGTTTTGGATAAGTATCAAAAAGTATTGTAATAATTTGATGAAAGAAAGAACAAGCAATTTTGACCAAAGTTAACACCTTACACAGCCTAACACCCAATTTGAGACGTTTGAGAAATGTTTTTATCACACAAGCCAAAAGGCCAGATAAATAAAATCAACAGTAGGTTCTTTGATATGACAGAGGCGCATTCAAAATGAATGTTTCTGTTAAAAACACAAGTGAAGCATGATATTTGACTTTTGCATTTTAAACATTAATGCAAGCCATTATATATAAAAATAATTTTATAAAATCAACAATATATTCTCTACAGTGCAATGTAGTCTACAATGTATTGTGGACTAAGTCACTGTAAGAGGCATATGAAACTTCCTCCCGGTGCACCGCGATGGGTCTCCAACTAGAGCAGGCAATCAATCAATTTGATTGAAAGATGGTCGGTTTCATCGATTTCGATGACAATAAAAATTTGGGAGTGTGAAACATTCGCTGATCATTATTCAATACCTGGCAAAGTCGGATCTCCCTGCTAGTTCAGTAATAAAAATACATTTCAAACTTACCAAATAAACTGAGTGAATGACTGATAAAGACTTCTTTTTTTAAGATACAGGACTCATTTAAAGAAATAAAAATCTCAAAGATTTTAACGAGATCGAATTCTTTCACGCTATTTCTTGTTTACACAAAACGTCAATTGCTCTTGTTTTTGATCTTTATTCTTTATCCTTCTCTTCCTTATTCCTTTTCTTCTTTGTTTTTCGTTATCTTCTTTTTCTCCTCCTCCTTCTTATTATTATTCTCCTCCTTTGTTGTGATGTCGTTTTTATTCTTCTTTTTCATATTCAGTACTCTTCTTCTACGTCTTTATTTCTTTGTCTCCGCCTCCTTCTTCTTATTATTATTCTCCTCCTTTTTCATTCTCCTCCTCCACCTTCTCCTCTTTTTCTTCTTCTTATTATTATTTATTGCGTTGTCACCTATATTCCCCTTTTTCGTCATCTTTATTACTCTTCTTCTTTATTCCTTCTCCACACCCTCTCCTCCTCCTTCATCTCCTCCCCCATCTTCTTCTTCTTCTTCTTCTTCTTCTTCTTCTTCTTCTTCTTCTTCTTCTTCTTCTTCTTCTTCTTCTTCTTCTTCTACCCTGTGTCAAATCTGAAATTGGTTTAAACAGACCCATAATCATTGCTGTTATATTGAATGGTGGTGGTGGTAGTGGGGATGCTGGCAGATATCAAGATTTTGTGAATAGTCAGTCCTTAAGTTTTCTCATGAAAGGTAAGTGAAAGGAGTGGGGGAAAGAGAAGATGGCGGCGGCGGGGGAGGGGGGGGGTGCATCGTTCGGAAGTTGTTTACACAAGAAACGACAAACAAGAAGGAATGCCATTATCTCTGCGGACTGCCCACCTTGCTATGCGCGACAGATAAAAACATGTAAGGAAAGAATTATCCATTGCTACTGGATTATTGTCAGAATTATCCAAGATGGCTAGAGGAGGCAAATCTGAAGAATTGTTGTTCTGATAGAATAATCTTTGATTTTAAAAACAAAACCGAAAAACAAATGTGAAAATAAAGAGTCAATTTGATGAGTGCTTCTTTTTGTTGAAGCCTTGAACCAACTTTGATCTTGGATGTGAGTGAGTATTCTGATAGTTATGCCCCAAAATGGGGGAGCATCATAGATATAATAAATGTTGTTGTAGTTTATTGAACTGGCTCTGCAGTTTATTGGCCTGCTATGCAGTTTATTGAACTGTCTATGCAGTTTATTGAACTGGCTATGTAGTTTATTGAACTGGCTATGCAGTGGTCAAATTCTACAGATTACTGTGGTCATTTATGTGATACACTTGTAACATATGACGTCACTCTTTGATCTGTTGCATTCAGATGCAGCAATAATGAAAATCATATGCATTCTAGTTAGTTACTCTGTCGATTGCTTTATACCCACGCTGTGTTTAAAGATCCACAAAATTTCCGTATTGACACAACTAAAGTAACTTGTCAGCAATTCATCTCTAGATTGATTCAAGAAAATCTTGTCTCAATCCAAAGATGAACCTCTTCATTGCAATTGTGTTCAATAGATTGTGAGAAATAAATCTTTGCATACAAAAACAACGGAGACATTTAAAAAAATATTTTTATTATATATATATGTGTGTGTGTGTGTGTGTGTGTGTGTGTGTGTGTGTGTGTGTGTGGGTGTGTGTGTGGGTGTGTGTGTAAATATGTTTCTTCATTTGTATTTCACCTTTTATTTATACCAATCTTTTAATTTATGAAGCTCGATATAATTAGAGCATATAACAAATAAATGACAAAAGTCTATATTTCAGATTTCAAGCTGTTGACCATCTTACCGTTTATTCCTTTAAGTAAGTTGACATGAACAATTCTTGACAGCACCTGTTTCGTAGCACAAAATCATTCATTTAATTATTATATCAATCAATGAATTTATTTCACCCTTAATTCATCAAAAGAAAAAGCACTTATCAATTTTAAAAGAAGTAAATGCATATCGGCAGGATTACAAAATCCGAAAATTGGGAGAGAAGTTGCAATTACCTTTTTTTTCATTTTATTACACCATCTATAAAGATATACTGAGTGGACCGATAAATCACATCAAAGACCATAACCATGGCTGGAAACTTCGTTGAGTTGTGCCTTCACGCATTGAGCTGTCCGAAATTGTATTTTGAGGGTGCTGGCAATGGTCCTGTTGTCATAACTTAGTAGAGAGCATGAGTTGTACAGCATTCAGACATGATAGAAGGCTCCTATCGCTCTTGGGATTTGTACAACAACACAACTGGCGAACTAGTAGATGGTCTGCAACAGCAAAAAAAGAAAACTGGTTTTCATCAAATGGAAATGGAATCATGTCTTTTCTATGGCGACAATTTTCTCGTTCCATCCTGTATATATATATATATATATATACTAGACTACCTATGACCCGTTGGGTCAGTATGTTATATTAGCTATGGAATTCATGCATGAGCGTGACACTTGTGACGTAAAGAAAATAGTTTTTGACATAACAGAAACATTTCTATGAAAGTATATTAAAATGAAAAATCACGGGCGGATCATTCAAACATGAAAAAAATCCTCCCTATTCGTGTAAAGTTACCTATTTTTCCGAATAATCGCTCAAAAATCGAAAATTAAACATGATTTTCCTACGAATCGAATGCCGACAAAAGTCATTTAGCAGCAAAAACACACATGAATCTACCGATGAGAAATATAAGAATGAAAGCTCCATATGGGAATCCTTCAACCAAGTTATAGAAACTTAAAATCTAAAAAAATAATAATTAATAAAACCTGAAGCAAAAAATAGAACCTAAATAAATAAAATAAAATAAAACTAATATTGAAACAGATTAGTAAATGTGTCAACAAATTCACCGTTCTCACACAACTATTTTGTATCTAAGAATGTAAACAAAAAATAAAAAAAGTAGGAAGGAAGGAAAAGGGACGGATAGAGAGTAGTAGTCTTGGCTTTACTACAATTGTTCTTATGTTTGTCAACGGGTTTAAATTGTTTAGTTGTAAGAAAATAGCGACAGTATAGTTGTAATAAAGAATAGTTGCAAAACACCCCCACTCTTCCCATGTTAAATAATAATTTCGAAATAATAACGTTAATATTTCAGTGCGCAGGTCAAAATCTGCAAAAGAAGCGATTTGTGTTTATTTGTTTACGTTGTTATGGGTTAATGTTTATGTGCGCATGCGCAACCGGATGCCATAAACTGGAAAGTGGGTTACATCACTCGTTACGAGGTAATTTGAGTTTTTTAATTATATATATATATATATATATATATATATATATATATGATGCTATCTTTACATATATATTTATATAACTAACACTGTTGATTCATTTCCTAAATCGCAAAATTAGATTTAGCACCTCAAATTTTACATCCTTTAGTGTTTGTTTTCCAGCTTGTCCTGAATTTTCACCTCAAAAACATCTCTCATGTAAAAATAAAACATAAACCATTCCATGGCTAATGCAACAATAAGCAAGTAAAGTTGACTCACGTATAACTCATTTAAAGTTCCCACAGTAAAAACGAGCCTTCAACAATTCCTTGCTTTGATCACTTATTTATAATATGCAGGTGCGACTTTTCACCACATAGAATTGTTCTTCAAAGATACGAGTATTTCTTGCATTCGGTGCCTGTTACCGAACTTTCTCTTTTAGACAGGATCCTACCCGGTAATCTCCCAAATTGTTTCCTCTTATTTCCCTGTTACTAAGCAACCCCATTAAATTTAATCACTAAAAATATATTTAAAATTTTTTATTTGAATTTCTTTTTCAAACTTGATCTTTAACCGCCATTTCAAAGCTTCATCGTTCGATAGTTTTACACACACTTAGGATGTTATTAAAAATGTTTTTATAAATATATTTTCAAGGCTATACTAGTACATTATCATGGTTAAATGGAAGTGAAAATAACCAAATATAAACTGAACATATTTATTTTCATAATTGATATAGTGGAAGATCCTGACACCCCCTAATAATGGATTATTCAGTCTATAAACGACGCTAGAAAACGGTAACTGGACGAGGATTAAGTTAGTCTTGATACTACGGAATTCAAGATACGTTCGAGTGTCAATAACGTATTTGTTACATTGTACCGTTGTACAATAATCTTTTTATAACTTTTTCTGTGTGTTGAGTCTCATTATGTTATGCTGATTATATTCTTCCAGGGATATATCAGATTGGCGACGAAGGATTCGAGAAAAACTCGCATCCAATTTATATGAGATTTGCGACAAAAGATTTGAGAAACACTTACATTCAATCTGTATCAAATGCACGACGAAGGAATCGAGTACAAAATCACGTATAATCTACAACAGATTGACAGAAGAGTATTCTGTTATGAACTTGCACCCAATACCTCCGACAAACCTGCAATCAAAGCAGGTAAATCTCACTCCTACACAGTAGAGATCCCCAGATGACAGAAAGCCTGCTACTCTAATTGTTTCTTCCCTAAGACTGCTAGACTTTGGAATCCTCTTCCGGGTTCCCGTTTCTTTGACTGACTGTACTGGCATGCAGAAGTTTAAGTGTAATTTAAGCAAATATCTTGCTGCTCAACTCCCTACATAGTATCTCTGTAAATTATGTCCCTACATCACAGTGGCCCTGTGCCTTGTTTAGAGTGAAAATGCAATAATTTTTTTAAATCTATATAAGATTGGTGAGTGAAAGTTCCATTGAGAGCTTGCGACAAATCTACTCAACAGATTTGATGATAATGGCTGAACCGTCAGTACGTATCAACTTGCCAAACTTGAACGAATAACGCAGAGCTTTTTGTCACCGTATTATGTGGACCACGGAGAAATTCAAAAACATAATTATTGAAGGATGTTATTAAAGAATGTTTTTTATAAATATATATTTTCAATGGTATAATAGTACATTATTATGGTTAAATGGAAGTGGAAAAAAATAAATATATACTAAACATATTTGTTTTGATACTTTCAACAAAGTAGATGTTAACCTTTTAAGAAAATTGTTGTTTTTTTTTTCAGAAGGTTAATCTCAGTTTAGAAATAAAAAATATTACTTTGAAATATTATTAGAAATTATAGAAATATTTTAGTCAGAATATATATTTTTCTTGGAAAAATTTGAATTTAACATCTACTTTGTTGAAAATATGAAAATAAGTACATTTTGTATTTAGCAATATATTTTGTTATTTTCATTTAACTATATTTACATAGGTTGAACGAAATAAAAGAAACATCTGGTGAATTTTGCATAAATTTTAAAACACCTATAAAAATTGAAAAAAAAAATCCTAGCAGAATATATATATATATATATATATATATATACACACACACACACAATATACTCTGAGGTTATTATTTTCGAGAGGTAAAGTAACCAATGAAGTTTAACGAGGTTAACACAAGAGTGCTCAATACCGAAGTAAGGCAAGATATACTTTCTATTTGTTTTACATAAGCAGTAATATTTTGCTACACAGTCATGAGCACGTTTCGGTCAGGTAGATTTTAAACTTTACTTTCGTATAAGCTGTATCGTCTGAAGAAGTCTCTAGTTACTAAAAACTAGCTGTCCGGAACATGCTCATGACTGTGTAGCAACATATTATTGCTTATGTAAAAACAAATAAAAGGTGAACACAATATTCTATGTGGCCTTATAATATTATCCGTATAAATAGGTTTAATAGTGATACATACTCTTATGTATTATATGTACATATTTAAATTATTTGGATTCTTCGGAATACTGTTCTCATCTTGATTGTCATTATCACAACGTTTCGGTCGATGTAACCTCCAACCTTCTTCAGGTGTATATTGTCGAACTTGAGAATGTTTTTGTCGAACTCATGAATCTGCACGGAATCTCGAATTGAATCCTTTATTTATTTCACAGAGGTGACACTCAACAACAGTAGTCCGAAGAAGCCAAATAATTCAAATCATCATCTCAAAACTTCAGAAAAGTAATATATATTTATGTTTGTATGTTTGTGTGTGTGTACATATATATATATGTAATTGTTTATGTGCATGCATGATTTTATATGTGTTGGTGTATATGCATGTGTGTATATCTATCTATCTTAGGACAAGCTGTATTGATACGGTATCATTTTACCAACATTAAAGTCCGTAGGCTTTATAGACGAAAAATAATTAACGGACAGACACAAGAATTTTAGTCTTTTATACATAGAAAAGACTACAGCCTATTCCGTAAGAATTTCTTTTTTTGTAAGATTAATTATATTTCCTTTTTTATCAGCTATGATTGTCCGCGTAATGTTTCTATTTGATTAATGTTCTCACCAAGAGAAAGTGAAAGTCTCTTTGAAAAAATTCCGAGATTTTCTGCCAGACTTATTCCTTTCTGATATAAACGTTATGTAATTACTTATAATCAGTTCTTATCGCTTTTCATTTTTAGAACAAGACTTTTTCTTCCTCTGTTTTTGTATCTCAAGAAAAGCAAAGACAAAGAATTTATAATAATTTATTGATAACTAGTAGAAATACCCATTCCAGAGAGGGCTCATCTCTATGCAAAAATCTCGCCGAGCTTAACACGAAAGTGCATCCACTGGCGAGGTCCCAATTTTTGGAACTTACGAAAGTGTAGAGTCACCCTGTAGTTGACATTACTGCCGTCTTCGTTCAGATCTATTATGATCCCGAGTGCTTGTACCTATCAGAATCCAACTTATGGATTAAATAGAATTTGTGTTGGATATGATATGAAACTGTATCCGGTAGTGAGGACTGCCGGAATTATCAGAGCATATAAAACTCCATTATTTCTTTTACATTGTGTAAATTCTTAAAGAAGAATCTCTCAAAGAAACTAGAGATACTTTACCTGAGAGCACTTCGTTCAAGCTCCTTGGAGAAACATGAGTTGGAATAGATACATCGATATTGTTGCTAAGGCTGCTGCAAAGAAAGTGGGCTCTCTCTATCATGCTAGAAAGTTACTTACGCCTGAAAGTATCCTGTACCTCTACAAAGCCACCGTTCGCCTGTGTATGGAGTACTGCTGTCACATTTGGGCTGGTGCATCTGCTACTAGTCTCTCACTCCTAGACAGGATCCAAAAGAGAGTTGCCAACCTAATGGTTTCCGTTCTGCGAAATCTACCGCAGATGTGCTAACGGTTATATCTCATAGGATTAGCAAATCTCTTGACAAAGGCTTCCTTTCTAGGGTAATTGCTCTTGACATATCAAAGGCATTCGACAAGGTATGGCATAAAGGCCTACTTCACAAGATTTCCAGCTACGGCATAACTGGAAATATTTTCTCAATCATTAAATCATTTCTCTCTGATAGGCTCATTAGAGTAGTGGTTGATGGGCAGAAATCAGAGGCCTGCAGTATTAATGCTGGAGTCCCTCAGGGGTCCATCCTGGGCCCAACTCTCTTCCTGATCTACATCAATGATCTCCCAAAACACATACTTAAATCATTTGTTGAGATCTATGCTGATGACACGACCATCTATGGCAACACATAAAAGGCCATAAATGACAAAGTTCTCTCTGATTCTCTCTCCTCTGATTTCGAGCGCGTGGTACAGTGGGGGAAGAGGTGGCTGGTTACTTTTAATGCATCTAAAACCAAGCTCCTATCTTTACATCATCAACGCTCTGATCCCCATCTGACATCAATTGAAATGGATGGCTCTCGTCTTAGGGAGGCCCCATGTTTTGACAAGCTTCTGGGCTTGACCTTTACTCCTGATCTGAAATGGAACACATACATCAAGTCTGTTGCCAAGGTTGCTGGAAAGATGGTGGGATCGTTCTACCGCTCCAGAAGATATCTCACTTCTGATGCAATTCTCTATCTATATAAAAGCCAAGTACGTCCAAGGATGGAATACTGCTGCCACATCTGGGCAGTAGCTGCTAAAAACAGCCTATCCTGCCTTGACAGAGTACAAAATAGACTTCGTGGCTTAGTGGGGGATGCCCTTTTCTCTTCCATGCAACGTTTCTCTCACAGAAGAGACGTTGCGAGCCTATCTTTGTTTTATCATTATTACCATGGCAGGTGCTCGTCTGAGCTTAATCTCTGGTCTCCCCTCGCCAATCTTTCACAAAAAACACCTATCTAGCTGAAAACACTGCCAAAAAATTTTCCCCACTCTTTATCTGTGCCTAAATCAAAACGCAGATTCCATGAACAAAGCTTCTTTCTTAGAACTGCACGCCTGTGGAACTCTACTGCTTGCCTGTTTCCCTCCTGACTTCAACATGGATGTCTTCAAGTCCAACATAAACAAATTCCTGATGAACCGCCCTCCTAAGTAATGACACTTTATCAAATCTCCAATACTAATGAATACTGCAATACTATCCCATTGATTACTGTACAGAAAATAACCCTTATCCCCGAGTGGCTTCTGGGCCTTGATGTGGTGACCTTCATGTAAAAAAAAAAAAAATAGGTCCTGAACTGTCATCTAAACTTCAGCTCCTGTCCCATCGACGACAGTTGCATCCTTCTGCTTGTTTTACACGTATTTTAATGCTGGATGCTCTGACGGACTTGTACCCTCTTGATGAAAATACCCCCGACAAACCCGACAAGCAACAAAGTCCCACCCCTACACAGTAGAGATCCCTAGATTTAAGAAAGCCTTTTACTCTAATAGCTTCTTCCCCAGAACTGCAAGACTTTGGAATTCTCTTCCGGTTTCCTGCTTCCCCAACTGTACTGACATACAGAAGTTCAAGTGTAATGTGAACAAACATCTTGCTGTTAAACTCCCTACATAGTACTCCTGCAATTGAGGTCCCTGATAGTAGCCCGCTACATCAAAGTAGCAACGTGCCTTTTTTTGGGGTGAAAAAAAAAGTGATGGAAATTTTAAAGTATGACAGAGTGATCAACCAACAAAAGACGATCATCTTATAGTGATGCCTGGACACACCTAAAGATTTTATTTAAGACTTAAACTTGACAGATGAGTGAACAGCACATTATGCTACATCAGGGAGGAGAAAGAGAGAGGAGAGGGTTGTCGGGAGTGCTTGTGCTCAAGCTGAGATAGGAGAGAAGGCATGCTATATGGCAACTCTTTGCATCTACTTTTTGATGCTGAATTCATGGCTCAAATGCTTGATTTCTGAAAATTTAAAAGTTTTGCCCTAAAATCTTCTTTCACTAGTAAAAGTTTATATACATAATATTATTTTTTTGATTTTAAAGAAATTCAGCATTTTTGTTAAGATTCTGAATTCAAGGATATTAATGACAAATTCATAAATCAAAAAGGTTTAATTCAGCATTAGTTAATCTAGAAATGTTGATATATCATAAAACGTAAAATACCTATGCTGGAAAGTGACCCGCTTCTTAATTGACATTAATTTTATGTCCATTCTTATCCATAACCATAGCATCAGTCAGTCTCCCATTTATGGGTTAAATAGAATCTGTTGCTTGCAGACTACTTATTTACAATAACCTAAACCCACAAAATAAATTAATCTACAAATCAAATATACATATAGTTTCAGCATAAAATAACCCAGAAAGCAGTCATATGCCTTAACAACTAACAACTAACACCTAACAACAAACAACAAACAACAAATAACTAACAACTAACACCTAACAACTAGCAACCAACAACAAACAACAAACAACAAACAACAAACAACAAATAACTAACAACTAACACCTAACAACTAGCAACCAACAACAAACAACAAACAACTAATAACTAACACCTAGCAACCAACAATAAACAACTAACAAGAAATAAACCCAAATATTTGTGCAATTAATGTTTCAGTAATAGATATATTTTATTGATATTTTATTAAGAAAAAAGTAATAATTTATTAATAAGTGAAATATGAATTAGTTTATGGATAAATATGATTCATTTACGCTGTTATTTCAGAATACAATTTTGATACAAAGATCATCATCATCATCATCATCATCATCATCATCATCATCCGTTTTGCATGTTGGCATGCATCGGATAACTTTTAGAAATTGACTTACAAAGTAACTTATCTTTGGCCAAGTCTTTATGTATCCCTCTTTCTCTCAAGTCTATCCGTATCACTTCCTTACATGTTTATCTTGAACTGTGAACTGATCCTACTAACCCCAAAACTGATCCATTCTTTCAACGTGACCATACCATCGAAAGCTTCTGTTTTGCAAACAGTTCCCTATACTGTCTAAACTATGCAGAATCAATGTTCCTTTGAGGTCATCAAAACCAAGCAAGACTCACATAACACATCCATCACATCATTCTCATATCATTTCTTTCCATGCAACACAAAGGATTTGGATTATTCGGACTACTATTCTCATCTTTAGTGTTATTTTTACAACGTTTCAGCAGATGCAACCTCTGCATGTGCACTGCTTCTTACTCTCTTTTTTCTGACTTTTCAATATCTTCATAGATTACCGGCTTACCTTACCATATTTACATGGAATCGCATATGCACCATTCTTAGTCATAATCTTTTCCATAGAGAGCTTGCCTTGCACAAAATGTTTTTGGAAAACTGAGTCGTTTCTGAATACTGTCCTGATGTCATATGGATTACATATTCTTTGGATTGAATAAAGTACTAGGTAAAAGTCAGTTGTAATTCATTAGTAATTAAAGGTTCAATCTTCAGTGCGGATGATACAAAGCATATTAATTGCAAATTATTTAAGACTCCTGGTCATGGCTGATAGAAATAAAAGCATGCTACTCCTGTGTATTAAATAAAAGGTTCCGTTTGAAATTCCATGCAGATTCTCGAGTTCAACATAAAAATTCCCGAGTTCAACATGATACACCTGAAGAAGGTTGGATGTTACATCGACTGAAACGTTGTGAAAATAACATTCAAGATGAAAACAGTAGTTTAAAAAATCTAAATAATACAAACTTTGCTTTTATTTTTTTATTGAATAATATGCAAGATGAGAACAAGATGATCCGAATAATACGAATGATCCGAATAATACAAATGATCCGAATAATATGAATGATCCAAATAATACAAATGATCGAAATAATATGAATGATACAAATAATACGAATGATCCAAATAATACGAATGATCCGAATAATATGAATGATACAAATAATACGAATGATCCAAATAATACAAATGATCCGAATAATACGTATGATCCGAATAATACAAATGATCCAAATAATACGAATGATCCAAATAATACAAATGATCCGAATAATACGCATGATCCGAATAATACAAATGATCCAAATAATATGTATGATCCGAATAATACAAATGATCCAAATAATATGAATGATCCGAATAATACAAATGATCCAAATAATACGTATGATCCGAATAATACAAATGATCCAAATGATACGAATGATCCGAATAATACAAATGATCCAAATAATACGAATGATCCGAATAATACAAATGATCCAAATAATACAAATGATCCGAATAATACAAATGATCCAAATAATACGAATGATCCGAATAATACAAATGATCCAAATAATACGAATGATCCGAATAATACAAATGATCCAAATAATACGAATGATCCGAATAATACAAATGATCCAAATAATATGAATGATCCGAATAATACAAATGATCCAAATAATATGAATGATCCAAATAATACAAATGATCCAAATAATACGTATGATCCAAATAATACAAATGATTCGAATAATATGAATGATCCGAATAATACAAATGATCCAAATAATGTGTATGATCCGAATAATACAAATGATCCAAATAATACGTATGATCCAAATAATACAAATGATCCAAATAATACAAATGATCCGAATAATACAAATGATCCAAATAATACAAATGATCCGAATAATACAAATGATACAAGCTAATCAAATTATTTGGATTCTTTCGACTACTTTTTTCATCCTGAGTGTTATTTTCCCAACGATTCGGTTGATGTAACGTATGACCTTCGTCAGTTGTGTCTTGTCAAACTCGGTAATCTTTCTGTCAAACTTGGGAATCTGCATGGAATTTCGAATGGAATACTTTTATTTAATTCATGGGGGTAGCATGTTCTCATTCCATCAACCATGACTGTGTAGAAGTTTTAAGTAATTCACAATTGTATTTAGAGTATCGCCAACACTGAGGATTAAACCTTCAAAAGTGTAATTTTGCAATTGAATTTTACCAAGGGTTTTATCCACTATGCCACAGGTCCTGGCTGAAATGATGTGAAAATAACACGCAAGATGAGAATAATCAATCCTTATCTCATAAAGTCAGAAACATAAATGCAGAGTGGTTTCATAAATCGTGTATTGGTAATAGGAACCTTTAAAACGAAGAAGGAAGAGGACAGTTCCGCACTCTTAACAATGAACGTTTATAAACAATTGTTACATGGCAATTTATGCTTGACCCTCGCTCAACTGTAATGCAATGACAGATCTATGATCTGAAATCTGACCAAAGCCAAAATATCAGATCAGAGAATTTGCTGAAACAGTATATTTGTCCAATATAGAGATTATCCTGAAGACAAATTGGTTACACTGGTATGGTTATTTGGAGGATCCAGTCTGCTGGATAAACTATAGGAGAAGCATGGATCACTTAAAGTGCAAGAAGATTAGCCGGCCAAGGAAAAATTAGAAACAAGACAAGAATGCATAGAATTTGGAAACAGTGAGAACTAGAGAGTGAGCTTTTTACAAGGAGGTCACCACATTATCAAGGCGCGAAGGCCACTCGAGGATAAGGGTTAATGGTCATCAGGAGAACGGTGTAGTAATCGTTAATAGTGGGAGTTTGTTCTAATTTGATTATTTAAAATGGCGGCCCAGCAAAAACTTAAGCAATCTTAAGTAAGTCTCAGCATTTTAATCCCATTACAGTTACCAACGTAGGCGATGTAATACACGATATAGTGTGCAGTGTCCCCACGTGTCAGAGCCAAAGACTGCCACCACGTAGCCCTATGGCCAAATATGTCTTTGTAGAGGTCAACTGAGTTGCAAAGAGAATTAAATTTGTAAGTTACTATAATGAAAATGCTTGAAAAGAATATTAAATAATATTTGTGTGTGAGTGTGTTGACAATACCATGAGGTGATTTCATGTACGATTCTATCTACATGGTGTTGCCTGGGAGTCTGTTAATTCTTATTTTTACTTTGCTTTTTTGTTTTTAAATTGCTTAAGTACTTTCAATTTTGCAAATCTGCAATTAATAAATAGCTAGTTGCATATGCTCAGCGTTGTAAGGAAGTCATATCATATTGAACGAATATCAATGAAGATCGAAGTAGGTTTTTTTTAATGAACTTATAAACAATTTACGACTTTTGAGAATTTAATAAAAAGTATTATTTGTTATTGTACATTTTTTCCATTTTCTAATAAGTATTTTTGCAATATATATAATATCATGATTAAAATAAAAACAGTCAGTCGACCAGTTTCACCCTCACTCACCAGGAGCTGTATGAAGGGATGTTTTTAAGTTGTTTTTATTTTAATCACAATTATGAAAAGAAGTAAATCTTCTTTTCATAATTGTGATAATGAAATTTTGTACTAAAAAAAACATTGAATAATCATATATATATATATATATATATATATATATATATATATATATATATATATATATATATATATATATCAGAAATAGAAAAGAAAAACCTATAGCATTAGAAAAATATCAACGTTTCGCCCCTATTTTCAAGGGGCTTCTTTAGGATGATAAAATGATTGAGGAAAATTAAGTTAAAACCATGATGAGCCAAAAAATTTTCATACTACCTTTCTTTAATGGTGATCATTTATAACGTGCGGAAAAAGTATGTTTTTTATATATATGCATATTTTTTATGTACATGAACACATAAAATTAATAATCTGGATGCTTTTATACAAACGAAACAGTAATCAAAACTGCCTGAATACAACTGTTGAAACTCAATCGAAAGTACTTGCAAAAAACAACCAAAGGAAAAAAAAAACAGATGGACCAAGACGATGATGGAACTTTCTTGCACAGATTTAACCGGGAAATAAGAACGACAATTTGAAAAATTGAAAAATTACAAAAAAGCTCATTAAGCAAGAACACTCCGTGCTATTCAACAATACTTGTCTGCATGAAAACATGCTGCTATAATACACAATATATATATATATATATATATATATATAAGAGAGAGAGAGAGAGAGAGAGAGAGAGAGAGAGAGAGAGAGAGAGAGAGAGAGATCAATTAAGCAAGATTTCCTGAATTCCAATTTATTGTAATACTACATAAGTTTAGCATAAAATTTTCGACATACTAGAATCAAAATCATGTAATGGATTTTGATAAAAATTTAAATAAGTATTCTAGACATGATTTATATATATATACTAGCAGGCCGCCCCACATTGCCCGGTCGTAAAATATGCTTAAATATGATATTTTGGATTAATGCAGATTTCGTATTTATAATTATATTTTATTGGATCCAATATACAGTAATGATTTAAAAAGTTTTTTAAAAAATTACGTGTGCGCCACCACCAAGAATCGAAACCAAAACGTTCAGCTTACGATTTACTTTTTCCTTTGACGTTAATGGCTGAGCTAAAAGATGTTTGCTGGAAGGCTAAAAAATTGATGCATGAACTAATAGTTATTAGGTTACGCATGTGTATTCGTAATGCCATCGTTCGACCTTCACCTGGCAAATTTAATTTTGTTAATTTTCACACTCTTGCACCGATTTTCTCCGGCTAAAACCCAAATATAAAGTTTCGCATTGGTTTGAATAACCTATATATGAAGTTTCATGTCTGTAGACCAAAAACTGACAGAGGAGTTTGCTAGGCAATTTTTTAAAAAACAAATATATATATACGCATACATATATATAGAAAGAGGTTTGTGTTTACTATACCCTTTGTACGCAAATATTACACAAATATAAATCATATAGACTAGACTGCATGAATATAATCACACGTAATAGTTAACTAACGATGATTATCCCGTAAGAAAACCAAAAACAACTAATAGGGAATTAATTCCATGAATGTTTTACGGAATAGGCAAATTAGCTAGATCCTTTGCAGATGAATACAATTCCATGACCCATATATAACAAAGTTGTATTTTCTTTTTAAATAAATGAAAAACATGTTTTTTTAATATGAATATCAATACACACACAAAAAAAAACAAATGTAATAGAGTATATATATATATATATATATATATATATATATATATATATATAGAGAGAGAGAGAGAGAGAGAGAGAGAGACTTGTTTGGTGAGGAGGGTGGCTAGTCTCCCTGAAGGATTGAAAACAAGACCTTTCAAAGGGCGAATAAACCCTTTTTCGAGGTCAACGGCCAACTAGCACCGTGTGTGTTTGTGTGTATGCATGTGTGTGTTGGGGTGGAGAGAGCTCTCTTAAGGCGTGTTGAAGGCAACCTTTCTAGGAGAAGCAAATCTCTGATTTAAAAAAAACATAAAGCGGGAGACCAGTACCCGCATTAAGCTGGTCTGCAGTTTAATTTGTTTCTGGCTATCTTGCTCTTGCTTGTTGTTGGATCTCAATATTTTGAACCGAGAGAGAGACTTAGCTATCGTACAAAGCTAAGACTCTGTAACATCATCTGTGTATAGATACTCCCTCAGGCATTTGTCTATTAAAATGGTCCTGTGGCGATGGAAGTCATTTTTGAGCATGGACTTTAAGTGTCTGAGGGAGTGGCACTCGTCTGACAAGACGTTGCAATCATCATATATATATATATATTCAGTCATCATATATATATATATATATTCGGGGGTACCAAATTGGTCAAAGGGAAAATTATTCTCAACTCGCATTTAGGTAAAAAATGCACTTTCGTATAAATAATTGAATTCGTTCAAAGAGTATCGTTAACAAAAACAAATAAAAACACACACATATATATATATATATATATATATATATATATATATATATATATATATATATATATATATATATATATATATATATATATATATAAACACCAATCAAGCAAGATTCCTTAAAGTTCAATTTCTTTTTTTTTTTCTTTTTAAGATCCCGTAAGCTTAAGCCTCAAATTTTAGACATTTTTAAAACACAAATACATCCTCTTTCTCACTTGATGGATGACGTCATCTACTGTGCTTGGTTATCATCCCATCTCTGTTTTAATGCATGACATGCTTTAGTGACGTTATCATTTCGTGACATCATCAAGTGTGCACAGGGAAAATAAAAACCACAGCGTTTTCGTAATATATAAATAGATAAGTGGGTACTCATGCAGAATACGGATCGTGTCATGTTTTTAGATGGGGTTTTCAAGTTCAATTCAATTTTTACGGCACATTTTGTTAATTTAATTGTTACGTGGATGGAGGGGCGTGCAGAGGGGAGTGCTAGAGATGCCCATGCATCTGCCTCTTTTATTTCCGTTTTCAAAATGTTCATTTCAGAGGAATGTATTATAGGCCCGTGCCCCACCGAGACACCGTTTTTTTTTTTTTCACTTGAGCACCTGCCTTGAAACAGTTTTCTGCACGTCACTGGGTGGAAGTACAGTATAGTTACAATTAATAATTACATGTTAAGAATGGGTTTCTAAATAATAACATTGTTATTTCAGCACGGTCTGTATTCTGCATACCGACCTACCATAGTGAAGTGGGACTCACACTAGGCAGGGTGAACTGGCTTCCCCGGAGAAGGAAGTTTCATGGGAATATGAAATTCACAAGCCGTCCCCAATCGCTTGTATATTCCATATAGTTCTTGCAGAGAGATCTCGCCGTTCTCCTACATATAGGACTTGGTATTCCCATATAGTCACTTATCTTGTACTGACTAGTCTCAACGTTGCTTAACTTTGCTAACCTAACGAGAACCAGTGTGTTAATATAATTATGCTGTGTATTCTGTATAAGTACCGATAAATGTGTTGTAGTTCTCCTAACGTTGAGCAGCAGCTGCTGGTAGAGACCAGAAGTCTCCCGTCATTAATAAATTTTTCAATTGGTTTTATTTGAAACATTAAAGTGGCATGTTTCATTTTAATGCACGAATCTGCTTGAATTGATTGATTTATGGACAATGAATCAGAAACGTTTTAGATCCCCTTTTTTTTTCATGCGACATTATATCATGGCTTTCCTTGCAGCTCGGTGGTGCCGCCATTTCTGTTCCCCTGCTTCATTTCCGTTCTCTGCTTCCATTATGGGATAAGGTTGGGGTGGTTTTAAAAAAAATCATTTTATCATGCCAATCTTTTCCCTTACTATTCCTTACTTATCTTTGTGTGTCTGCATATAAATGAATATAAACGTGAACAAAATAAAAATTCACACACACACACACACACACACACACACACACACACATATATATATATATATATATATATATATATATATAGTACTGCTTCGCTGTTTCACAGCTCATCAGTGTGGGTTAGACAAGCAACTACCTCAAGCCAGGATCGAAACCCGACGGCCCTTTGCGCTATTTGGCTGCTGCTATGCGGGCAGTGAATTAACAATGTTTTGACATTGTCCAAATACCTAAGCTCAATTTGTCTACGCAAAGAGCATCGCTTAATATGCTAATGGTAATTTGTGTATCACTTCCAAATATGCTCAACCCAAGATTGGGAGCATTATAGTTATCCATATACAGTACTGTTTCGCAGTTCATCAGTGCGGCTAGACAAACAATTACCTCAACACAGGATCGAAACCCGACCGTCTAAACAACAGTCGGAGCTTCTAGTCATTTCGCTATTCGGCTGCTGCTATGTACACAGTTTTTTTATATTTAAATTTCATTAAAAAAAATATAATTTTTTAAAACAAAAAAATTATTATTTGAACAAAGAATACAATATTCAAAGTAATTTCCTTAATCCATGGATTTTAGATGTAGGCTCATCTCCTAAAAAAAAATGGACTACACACACACACACACACACACACACAACTAGGTACTATAAGTTTTTCAAACTTTTTTGTTCAGGCATTTAAAATTGACTCTTGATACTGTGCGGAAACATATCTATAACTAGTGGGGAGGGGTGCATCCGGCTTTGCTCGGTCGTAAAACACACTTAAATATGATATTTTCATTTGTCCAAATTTTGTATATATTATCATAGAGTCGTAATTTTAAAAATAAAAAAAAGTATTTGGGTGCCATCCGTTAGAACCAAAACCGAAAGCAAAACTGTAGCATTCAAAGCTGGTGACGTTACCACTATACCAACGTGACACGCATGCAAACTGATAAAAAATTAAGAATTCAAAATAAACTAAGATAAATGTACAAAATGTATAACGATATTTTTTTCAATTTTGACCCCTTTTTGATCCCTTAAAAACTATTTTAACCGGCTAATGAGCCATAAAAGAACGGTCTGTAAAAAATCCAATCATTTGAGGCCGCTAGAGCTGCTCTGCGAATTTTAGTTTCGGAGGAGATTGAGTTTGAAAATATGGAGACAGACAAGCATATAGCCTTTTATATATTAGATCTGATTTCTTTCCAGCGACCTCTCTCTAACAGATGTGATTTGCTGCTCTCAGTCTTAACTTCTTTCCAAGAACTGCTTGTGGAACTCTTTGTCTACTGACTACTTTCATCCTTAAATCAAGTGACTTCATGTCTTGTCTGGAACGATTTTTATTAAAATAAAGTTTAATTTTTTTAAATCTAATTATTTGGACTTTTATCCTCATCTTCTAGTTGTTGTTTTCACGACGTTTCGACCAATTATTCTTCTGGCCTTCGTCAGGTTAACCGCGACGGGATAGGAATGTCGAATCCTCCAACTACATCCACAACAATTGCTGCCTTCAACAGCTGTTGTCATCTCACCACGGTTTGGTCAACTAATCCTCTGACCGGCTTTTGAATGGGATCGAAACCGCTACCTCTAGCTCCACGCTCACCTTGAATTCCATACTAATTATATAATATAACAATCGGTACGAATTCGCCAATTGGAAGAACAATTGGATTTATAAGACCAAAAAATCCAATCTTGATTGCCCTTCAGGGCCTGTGGTGCAGTGGATAGAGATGCGAAATATCTACGATTCCAGGTGAGCGTGGAGCTAGAGGTAGTAGTTTCGATCCCACCCAAAGCCGGTCAGAGGATTAGTTGACCAAACCATGGTAAGATGACAACAGATATTGAAGACAGCAATTGCTGTGGATGTAGTTGGATGATTTGATATTCCTATCCCGTCGTGGTTAACCTGATAAAGGTCAGAGGAATAATTGGCCGAAACGTCGTGAAAACAACAACTAAAAGATGGGGATAATAGTTCAAATAATTAAATAAAAAGATTATACAATTTACTCATCTTCAAAATTATTCCAAACTAATTATATAAAGTTTAATTTGTTCACATTTACTTTTCTGAAGATTTGTTTAAATGAATAATTGGGCAGATAATTCAATGGTAAAAAAACAGGTATTTAAAAATGGTTTGGACGTGAAATAGTGAAATTTAAATCGCATAAATACTTTCGAGCCTTTTTTTAATTTTTTTATTTAGCTTTGAATTAATAAATAAGAAACTATATTGAACGATATTTCAAAATTCCCAAGTTATTATTATTTTTAATAGGATTTGGAAACTGAAATCTATTCTTCTTAATTAATTATTTAAAGTAAATTATTAATTAATCGATTTTTTTTTAAGTTTGCAAACCACGCGCATTTGCATTTGCACACACGATATCAGAAAATGTTGTCGAGATTAATCACTTAGATATCACGATTATTGAAAAGAAATTAAAATAAATCCTTTTCATACTTCATAAACGGTGATCTGCTTCCATATTTAATTTGCAAATCAGAATTTTCGATTAAATTATATTTTGAAAAAAAGAAAAAAAGATAAAATTCTAAGGGGGAGGCGGATTCTGTCAAAATAATGTTTTGCTTAATCTGTAACGTTGAGTGCGAACAATAGTCTGTCAACCTTAAAAATGAGTTACTATGTAAATCAAGTTTCATTCCACAATGAATTATAGTTGAAAGCTGAACCCCCTCTATAAGCACTAAAAACACTATATCTTTAAATCTTATATTTATGAACTAATAGTGTGAGCACAAATAAAGGTGCTGGTACAGTTTTTGAAACAGACAAAAGCAAATTTTCGTCCGTCTTTTTTTTCTTTTTTTTTTTGTGACTATTTTCATAAATAACCAAAAAATACCAAAGAGCTCAATGCGAGAAAAGTAGACAAGTAAAAAAAAAAAAAAAAAAAAAAAAACAGTTCAGTTTTGTCTGATTCCAAAAATGGACCGGTACTGTTTTTTTTTTAATATAACTTTTTTGTAAAAAAAATAAATATGAGTAATTAAGTATTTTTATATATAAGTATTTTTGTTGAAAAATAAAAATAAAAACTCTTCTGCATAAAAATAAACATACGCTGAGTGTTTTTCTTTCTTAAATGTTGTTTCGTTATATTTTTTATATTCGAATGCCACTTCACTACGCCTTTTGACGTCAGTTTATTTTAATTTCAGGTTTTCTAACTATTTACGTAATTCCGCCTCCGTAAATGTCAGTTTGGGCTTATTCTAAAGCTGTAGCAATACCTAAATATGACGTAACTCAAAATTACATCGAAAAAAAAAAAAAAAAAAAAAAAACTATCACATTTTTGTACAAATGTAACATAGTACGCATTTACACATCTGTTAACATGTATGATCCTCAGGACCCAACACGTCGCAAGGGAGACACATAATAGGAAAGAACTTCAACTCGCTGTTTCAGGTTTTAAGAAAAGAACTTTATTCCTCATTCTCTCGCAACACGTGACTTCTCGTTACGGTTGTGACGTCATCCACGTCTTTAACATAATCATCGGTCTGTGCACACATTCTTGTTTATAGTTTCTTGCCGTGACGCCACTTTGCACACTGCTCGTCATTTGCAGACAAACGCCATACACTCTGTTACGCAAACTCGTTCAGACAGAGTTATAAAAATAACAGGTAATATGACCGTCTACAATAACTACAGTAACTGAACAATTCACACGTAGATATTTTCAAACTTTGTAAATATTTGAATCAATTATGTTTAGTTTATTCTATCGTTTTCTTTTCACACACTTCTCTTTTATTTTTAATTGCTCGCATGAGATCAACATAAAAGGCCAAACTCTGTTTCATCCATACTATGCCTCACTCTACAAAAGTAATAAAATGATTATAAAATGTTATTAGTCCCCTGACAAAAGGAGAGTGGGCCTGTAAATTCACCCTTTCGTCCGTTCGTCCGTTCGCCCCTTCGTCTGTCCACACTTTTATCAATAACTACGCCTTGGAATTTAAAAAAATTTTGCACAATCATTAAACATGTTATGAGGAAAAAAGTAACAGAACAGATTTTCCGGGAAAACTCCGGTTACACCCCCCCCCCGGGTTGCCTTACGGGTTAAAATGGTTAAAATCGACACTTTTGTGCTTATTAAAAAAAATTGTTGGTTTGGATTTTTATAAAACTTTCTGAAAAGTTGTAACTAAATGATTTCTATATAATTTTGTTTGTCTATACTTCATGATAACTCTTCGATGTGTCCCAGGGGCTCTTTTAGGGTTAATAAAAACACTCCATTTTTGGAACTATTTTACCATATTTGTCCAAAATTTTCTGTGTATGTCTATTTAGCAGTTTTGCATGGTGCTGAATTCAAATTTCAATATGTCAAGGCATTGGGGAATTTTCGGGCTACATGGGGGGGGCCAATGCTGAACTTAGTCATTTTTTATGCATTGTGCATCTACGGGGGACATGCATGCTTCACTTGTTTTTTTTTAAATCTTTTATGACTCTTTTTTATTTTAATCACGTTCACCTCAAACAAGGCACATCGCCACTTGGACATAAGGGCTACTATTTGGGATCATATTTAGGGGATATGAGCAAGATGTGTATTTACGTTACATTTAAACTCTTGTATGTCAGTACAGACAGGGAAACAGATAGCAGGAAGCAAATTCCAAAGTCTAGATGTCCAAGGGAAGAAACTATTATAGTAGAAGTCTTTTCGGCATTTAGGAACCTCTACAGTGAAGGGGTATGATTTTATTCCTAAGTGGGTTTGTCGAGGATGTGTGCGTCGAGGAGAAACAAATGCAATAAGTTCATCAGAGGACATTCCGTTAAAGTAGTTAAAATAAACGTTGCCTTGAAACAACTATAAACAACTTTAATACCTTTGTGTCAACTTTTTATTTGGAATATGATTTAAAATTGATTTAAATTATCAAAAATACATGTACATAATCTATATATATAATGTGTGTGTCTGTGTGTGTGTGGACAATTCTCAACCTATATACTCAACGAATTTTTGATCTACAGACTTTGAATTTGGTATATAGGATATTCAGATATGTGAAAAACTTTTTAATCAAGTTTTCATCCGAAAAAAAGGGCTGATAAGGGGCTAAAATTGAAAATTTGGTATGTGAGGGTCGTTGGATTTATATCTGTTTATAAACTGTTTCACGAATGTGCATGCAGTTCACATGACAGATTCTTTATGTTAAGAATAAATAGGTTTAAAAAGACTTTTTAAAGTTCGTGTCAAGCTAATTGTTATCGGACTTAACTCACTGTCCTTAGATTTTGGTTTCGATCTCAGCTCAAGTATTTTTTTTACTTACAAGAAGTGAATTGTTTAGAAAAAAAAAACATAATAATCGCATGCATATGTGTCAGTTTCTGTATGATTTAAAATATGATATTATGCATATTTTTACGACGAGGCAACCCCGGGCGGCTTGCTTATTCTTTATATAATAGTACCTAATTGATATTAATGCAGAGAAATATTCTAAGAAAAATTGCTAAACCCATCCAAAATTCTGCTCTCAATTGTTTTCATTCAATCCATGGATGCCCTCAGTTTTGCTGAAGCTTTGCGTCCATGAATAATAAAGCGAGTACTGCTTTTAAAATTGTATTCAATTGAATAAGTGAGAGCAATAGAGAAGTTATTTATCTCCCTTCCATGGCGGAATGATGTGACACAAGGGTCGGAAAGTGGAATTTGAAAAGCCAGCACCATAGAGGCAGACTACTTTAGCTTGCAAAAATTATCTGGACAATCTCGGCGGTATTCAGTAGGAGTGCCTCAGGTGATAGCAATAAACTAGCCTCTTCTCAAAGGATAAAGTTTGGGAGGGTGGACTTTCTAGAACTGCACAAGTCCAGAATTTTTCTTTTTATGAAAGAGTCACGACTTATCAAGGCCCTGAGGCCACTCAAGGATAAGGATTAATGTATGTACAGTAGACATTGGGACAATAACCGTTATGACAATCGTTAGTAATGGAAATTTTGTATGATTAGATTATTTAAGAAGACGGTTCAACAAGAACTTGTTTACGTTGGATTTGAAGACGACAATATTGTAGTCAGCTGGAAAGCAGACAAGTGGAACAGAGTTCCACAGGCGGGCCGTTCAAGGGAAGGTGTTTTCTTCATGGAATCCACGTTTAGGTTTAGGTATCGATAGAGAGTGGGGGAAATTATTGATAGTGGTTTTGGCTAGACAAGTGTTTTTTTGTGAAAGACTGACAAGGTAGGACAATAGATTGGAGCTCAGTCGAGCACTTGCGATGGAAATATCTCAGTAATGGCCTAAACTCTGTTAGTTTTGGTGTCAAGGGAAAAACCCTAGCTGATAGTGAAAGAACTGGTTTAAATATTTATAAGAAACATGCAGCCTCATTTATGTGTGCCTTGATGCATGGAAACATTGATTTTTGTAGTTATTTATTTAAACGTGATTTGTGTTTCTGGCAATTTGCATTGATTGTCTTATGACATCGACCCTGACACAGGAGCTTTCTTCTTTTATACAAGTTGAGTCATGGGTTCTCTACAGAAGACGCCTAAAAATTTCCGAGTCCTTCGACAGGTTTGTGTTTGAAATAGCGACATGCATTGATTTGCAAGGGATACATCGAATCACTTGAGGACAAACTTATTCAACTGAAATCATCTCTTCACGTGTGTTGCATGAATTCTTTATTGTGAAATAGTCACCAGATGAATAGAAGGTCAGTGCAAAGCTGTAAAAAGGAAAGCCAACATCAAAAGAACGAATGACCAAGTCTATTCCTACAAAGTTAAGTTTTATTGGAAAACATGAGAAAAAAAACATGAGGGGTTGGCAATTATCGAGAATTCAGAATGCGCAGGAACGTTCCGAAAAAAAAAAAGAGTTCTTCTGTCTGTAAGGATTGACGTGAAAATGTTCATTTCGGCTAGTGCCGTGTGTGCAAATGGAGTATACATTGTAGGTGCACGTGTATACTAGCATGCCTGTTTTGTTAGTGGGAGAGTGTATGTATGAACTGTGTACATGAGTTCGGTTAGCAGTTTGTACTGTTGCTATTTGTATTATTTGGATTATTCGGACTTCTGCTTTCATCTTGAGCGTTATTTTTACAGGCGTATCTTATTGAACTTGGAAATCTGCATGGAATTTTGATTGAAACCTTTTATTTAATCCATAGGGGTAGCATGCTCTCATTCCGTCAGCCATGATTGGGTAGAAATCCTAAGAAATTCACAGTTGTATTTTAGGCGTTGCCTGCACTGAAAATTGAACCTTCAACCTCCACAAGAGTGTAACTTTTACAACTGGTATCGTCGTGTCACTTGGCGTACTGCGATTGTCAATTGTTATTGAACATAAATATTCAATAAAGAAAATATTAGAATAAAAAAAATAAAGTTGCAATAGATTATTACCGACTCAAATGTTTAAGTAAGATAAATAATTCTGGGAATTTTAGAAAAAATAACAAATAAAATTTACTATCAAAACAACGACCGGAGTAATGATCTGAGTAGTGAGGTCAGAGAATCAAATAAAGGAAGAGTTTGATTTATACACGTAGACGAGTTTAGAGTTGTCATTAAATGTACTGTTAATTCTGACATGACTTTGAACATTTTGTTTGAACAACATTCACCACTCACTCGTTTGTCCCTAATGTATGCAAAGCCGAAAACAAGTTCAGGTTGATCGATGTATTCTTTTTTTATGCAAATAACTATTTCTTGCGATTTCTGTGAGGAAAGGAAAAGATACAAAATATAAAGTTAATAGCAAAGATACTCGCGTTTTACGCGCAACTTTGCTATACGCTCAGGTGTCCATTTCGCAATCACCCTGGCCTTGCAGTAACTATTTCTTAAGGTTTTAAAAAAAATTTTTAACTACCTCCTGAAGTGACTGAAATCCAACTATGAACTTTAAAGCGAATAGTTAACATCAAAGTTGACACTTATATAAAAACATAAAAATTTAAACAATTACAAAGAATCATAATGGTTAACATTTGTTTAATTGGTTGAAGGAAATGGGGTGGAGGAGGGTGATCTGATTCAAATTCACAAAGAAGTTGGCCGGCGCCATGGAGGCGGTCCCCGCGATGGTGATGAATCCCAACTTGGTGGGAGAGTTTATAAAGAGCCATACTAAATATGACTTTGACCTTGACCTTAAAAAACGGTGTGCACCATCCCTGTCGGGTTTGGTCATGATTGGTCGAGTGGTGTGGACTGTAGGAGAGTATATATACATAGGTTATGACTTTGGCCTTAACCTTGAGAAATGGTGTGCATCATCTCTAGGTGGGGGGGGGGAGCATCATCATCCCAGGTTTGATCATGATCGGTCCGACGGTCCACTGGTGTCGGCTATAGGAGAGTTGTACACACACACACACACACACACACACACACACACACACACACACACACACACACACACACACACACACACACACACAAATGCTACTACTTTATATATAGATTACTTAGTGCATATTGTACATTTGTAAAGTCATCACTTGCATGGTTGAGAGAGTGGGTTGTCTTTTCCATAATGTACAATCCGCTTAAAACAAGTTCAGGTCGATCGATGCATTTTTTTTTAACAAAGAACGATTTCTTACGATTTCTGTGTGAAAAAGAAAAGATGAAAAATATTAATTAATTACATAGAAGCAATTCCACTTAAAACCTTAACGGATGTTTTGTCGTTTTTTGACGCAAGACGAACTTGTTTCAAATTCTATAATCAAAGGGAAAACCTTGTAATTATTGATTATCAAATTCTTTCATGTCTAATTATCATTTAAAAAAAAAAAAAGAACGAATTAATGTTTTTGATGGTGAGGTTCTCTTTTATTCATTTTCCATCATTTGAACTTGATTTCTCAAGATTTGCACTGGAAGCACCTGGTTTAAAATTGTTGGTGAAATCGAAATCTGAATCCCATTTTTACATTTTTTTCTTTTTGTCTTTTGCTGTCCACACTTTTTTATTCATGAATATAACTGCATATAATTTTACTCTGAAATGTGTAAGGCGAATCTTAAAGGCAAGCTTAGTTCTGATGACCTCGGAGGCAGATTAAATCTGGGCAGTATAGGGAGATGTGTGCAGAACAAGAAACTTCAATGGTATTGCCATGTTGAAAAATAATGGATGAAACTTCTTGGTTAGTATATGTAAAATAGTTGAAGTAGCAGGGTGAGTTGACAGGGTCAAGGAATACATGGAAGCAAGAATTGTATGAATCCAAAGATTTTATTGCTGGCATTGGTTTCCAGGATATTTTCCTAGTCAGAATTGTTTCTAGAAAGAAATTGCCGATTACGATTACAGGACCACATGAAGATTGTCAACATTTCAAGTGAAAGTGATTTTTGTGAGACGAATTGAATTCAAACTTGGGATACTCGGGTCTTCAGTTCATGTCATTAATCACTAGACCATCGTCGCCTCTTATGGAAGTGAAAAGGATGGACTTGAGAGAAAGAGGGATTAATAAAAACCTGGACAGAGAAAGTTTATTATGGAAGTCAATTTATAAAACCGTCCAATACATGCCATCATGTAAAACGGACGTTAAACTGGTGTGTGTGTGTGTGTGTGTGTGTGTGTGTGTGTGTGTGTGTGTGTGTATGTGAGGAGGTGCGACGACAATGATGATGATGATCATCATCATCGTGATCATGATGATGATGATGATGAAATTGATTTTAAAAGTAATATCTTAAGTAGACGTTTTCAGTAATTTACAATTTTGTGCTAATAAATGTGGTTTTAGTGACTTTCAATACAAAAAAAAAAAATTTCCAAACCCACAAAAGCAAAATACAGGTTCTTCTTTTTACCAAAATACTTCTCTTGTTGTTGTTGATGATGATGATGATGATGATGATGATGATGATGATGATGATGATGATTAAGAAGAAGATGAAGAAATTAATTTTAAGAATTAATTTTTGTGCTAATAAATTTTTTTTTTTTTTTTTTTTTTTTTTTTTTTACACAGTGATCACCACTTATCAAGGCCCGGAAGCCACTCAGGGATAAGGGTTATTGCAAGTACATTACGTTAGTGAGGAGATTTGCTGAAATGTTTATTTAAGGGGGCGGTTCATTAGGAATTTGTTAACATTGGACTTGAAGATAACCAAGTTGTAGTCCGGAGGGAAGCAGGCAGACGGAACAGAGTTCCACAGGCGTGCAGTTCTAAGAAAGAAGCTTTGTTCATGGAATCCGCGTTTTGATTTAGGCACAGATATAGAGTAGGGGAAATTTTTCACAGTGGATTCAGCTAGACGGGTGTTTTTCGTGAAAGATTGGCGAGGGGGGACCAGAGATTGGAGTTCAGACGAGCATCTGCCATGGAAATAACGATAAAACAAGGACAGGCTCACAACGTCTCTTCTGTGGGAGAGAGGTTGCAGGGTAGAGAAAAGGGCATCCCCCACTAAGCCACGAAGTCTATTTTGTACTCTGTCAAGGCAGGATAGGCTGTTTTAAGCAGCTCCTGCCCAGATATGGCAACAGTATTCCATCCTTGGACGTACTTGGCTTTTATATAGATAGAGAATTGCATCAGTAGTGAGATATCTTCTGGAGCGGTAGAAGGATCCCACCATCTTTCCAGCGACCTTGGCAACAGACTTGATGTACATGTTCCATTTCTTAAATGTGGTTTTATTGACTTTCAATACCAAAAAATAAAAAATATAGAAGCGTTAATTTAGTCTGATATTTTATTCTTTATCGTGGTAAATTATTTTAAAATTTGTTGAATTGTTTGACATTGTTTGTAAAAATTTGTAAATGTTTTTTTTTAAGTGAATATAGAAGCTTTTGACAGAGTACAAAAAGATGTTGTCTGATGATGGGCTTTGTCTAAACTAGAGGCAAACTAGTGGTTGGCGAATGTTGTGCTAGAATAACAGTTTTGTATAAATGAATTGAGTCACGCTATTTATATTAATGACCACTTGGTTAAATTTACCAACGGTTGACCACTCTGTGGTCTTATAATTCTGAAATTCTAATCATTACAAAAAGCGCATTTCAAATGAAGTAATTTTTTAGTTAAGGTGTTTTGTCTTATAACATATTTTCAGGTTATTTAATGCCGAGTCCAGTAAGTTCAGAAAAGGTTTTACTGTATTTATTTGCTTCCCCACCAAAGCAAATTAGGCACAAGGCCGTTTTTAATGTGGGGTAAAAACCAGCTCCCCTAAAAGTAGGCAAAAAGGGGGCACTCTGGTTACCAAAAATAATAATTGTCCCAGTATAGAGTGTTTCCCCTCCATTGACTGGTACAAATTACCTTAAGTACAGCATCTGCAGAACAGACACTACACTTTGATCCCGGCCCAAAGGCCAAGAACAACAGAAAAAAGGCAAGTCTAGGTTTTATGCTTCAAGTTATCTATATCTTCAAATATTTATTCATGGTGTTTGGTTTGTTTGTTTTTTGTTTTTGTTTTTTTGCGACATATCAATCCTCTTGAAGGTTATTTGGGCAACATGCCTGATGAAGGTCGAAGGCTACACCAAGCAAAACGTTGCACAAATAACACTCAAGATGAGAACAATAGTCCAATCAATACAAGTAATATAAACAATCCGCCTTCATCTAAAAAATTCAGAATTGTAATATCAATCCTTTTTGGGTTATTTAAAGTCCGAATCCAGTAATTTTGAAAATTAAAATGCTTCAAGTTCTTTATATCTTAAAATATTTATTCATGATGTTTGGTTTGGTTTGGTTGTTTTGTAAAGGGAAATTGTTTTTTTTAAGGCTTTGCAAAACATGAAAAGAAAAGAAAAAAAATATCAATGTTTGGTGCATTTAAGTCAGGAAGCCGATATCTTCAGACAACCTGATCTGGTAGCGCCCGTATTAAAGTAATAGATAGTGTTTTAATTGTTTCTTCGTACATATAACATATGTATTACTTCCAAACTTCTTTTTGTGTTTCATTTATATTGTTTTAATTGATTTTCTTTTTGTTTCTGTCTCTGTATTCATACTCCAATCGTCGTCTGTGTTATCCAATTCAGAAATTCTTTGTCATCGAATATTGATTTTTTTTAATGATTTCTTTCTCTACTTTACATTTTTTTATACTAAATCTGATTTGCGCTTTATCTGCCCAATTAAATCATGTTATCAATATCAAATTGAATACCTTTTGCTCCTTAACAATAAGAAATATTTTTGTATTGTCAGTAAAGATTTGCGCATATCATTTAATTATATCTCGGAGATCATTTATAAATATGATAAGAAAAGGGCAGGGTCGGTTAACATCTCTGTATAATATTATTTGTTCCCAGAGCTCAATTTGATTTTGAACTTTTAATTTTTAGATATCGTCTTCTTTTACTTACGAATTCCTTAATCCAGTTTAGAATATGAACACTTATTCCATAATTTCACAGCTTTGAAATTTTTATTTTGTGTGGCATTGTAACATAGTGCGGGCGCGCGTATACTAATGCATACGAAATGACGTCACCTGTGAAGAAAAAAAAAGCTGATAAAAATGGAGAAAGAGGACGATCACGTGAAAGACTTGGAGCATGGAACAAAATTACGTTCGAGATCATGTGGGTGACGTGCAGGATTGCGGAGTCGGAGTCAGAGTTGGAGGAAGTCGGAGGTTTTAGCTGGAGTCGAAGTTGGAGTCGGATTTTATAAGAGTACTAGGAGTAAGAGTCGGAGTTGGAGTCGGAATTTTTTATCCGACTCCGACTCCTTAAGTCCAATAAAATTATTATTTTTACATAGTTTTCCTGTTTGGTTTTATCAGTTACACAATTTAGCAGTTTTTGTATGGTTTTTCTTTTTTTTTTCTTTTTTTTTTTTTGAGATATATTATATTTTGTACTGTACTGCAATGCTTCTACTTCATCAAAATATTTCAGTCCATTGGATAATTACAAATCCTGTCTGGACAGCTGTTTTCGTTTTGGTTGTGACATCACACAAGATCAATGAAAATTCTGTTTAGTGAGATCACTGTGGTTTACATTGGATAACAATCGGATTGTAATCGAAAAGTTATCCAGTTCCTGAATCAAATGGAATTTGGTGATTGGATTAGTCTGTGATCGATCCAGAATTACAATCTTATCTGAAAAAAAAAAAACGAACCTAAATCAATAAGAAGCAACCCATGCTACTATAGCCCTTTATATCTTTTTTTTTTTTTTTCATATAGGAGTCATCAATTATCAAGGCCCGGTGTTTACGTTGGACTTGAAGATAAGTAAATTGTAGTCAGCTGGAAAGCAGGCAAACGGAAGAGAGTTCCACACGCATGCAATTCTAAGAAAGAAGTTTTGTTCATGCAATCTACGTTTAGGTTTGAGCACAGATAAAAGGGGGGGAAATTATTGATAGTGGTTTCAGATAGATGAGTGTTTTTCTTGAAAGTCAGGCGAGGGGGTACCATAGATTGGAGCTTAGACGAGCACCTGCCACGAAAATAACGATAAAGCAGAGACAGGTTTGCAACGTCTCTTCTGTGGGAAAGAAATTGCAGGGAAGAGAAAAGGGCACCCCCCATTAGACTACAAAGTCTATTTTTAACTTTGTTGAGGCAGGATAAGGTCTTTTTAGCAGCTCCTGCCCAATGTGACAACAGTACTCCATCCTTGGACATCCCTGGCTTTTTTATTGGTAGAGAATTGCTTCAGCAGTGAGATATCTACTGGAGCGGTAAAAGAATCCTATCAGTTTTTATTTATTGTGCTTTATAATACTGAAGTCTCTTGAAGGCGACTTTGTGGTTATTTTATTTTTTATTTTTTTACATGGTGGTCACTACTTATCAAGGCCCGGAAGCCACTCAGGGGTAAAGGTTATTGCAAGTACATTACGTTAGTGTGGAGATTTGATGAAGTGTTTACTTAAGGGCGTGGTTCATTAGGAATTTGTTAACGTTGGACTTGAAGACATCCAAGTTGTAGTCAGGTGGGAAGCAGGCAGACGGAACAGAGTTCCACAGGCGTGCAGTTCTAAGAAAGAAGCTTTGTTCATGGAATCCACGTTTTGATTTAGGCACAGATAAAGAGTGGGGGAAATTTTTCACAGTGGATTCAGCTAGACGGGTGTTTTCGTGAAAGATGGGGACCAGAGATTGGAGTTCAGACGAGCACCTGCCATGGAAATAACGATAAAACAAGGATAGGCTTGCAATGTCTCTTCTGTGGGAGAGAGGTTGCAGGATAGAGAAAAGGGCATCCCCCACTAAGCCACAAAGTCTATTTTGTACTCTGTCAAGGCAGGATAGGCTGTTTATAGCAGCTCCTGCCCAAATATGGCAGCAGCATTCCATCCTTGGACGTACTTGGCTTTTATGCAAAATACAAAGTTGCATAGCCTTCAAGAGACTGTCATTAATCATGATCAACAGAAACATTACAATAGACACCAAATTCAGCATACTCCAAACGTATGGTCTTTTATACGGCTATGAGTGCTGAACAATCACGAAAAGGAGGAGACTAGAGGCATCTGAAATTTGATTCCTGAGGAGTTTTTTAAACTTTGTTATGACGTCATGTATGAACTCATCTTCTATGACGTCACAGAAGATTTATATATGGCATCATTTTGAACAAACAAGAGTACGGATTTATTATAATAGATATATATTTTTTTTACCTCAAAGTAGGCATATTGTCACTTGAACATATGGGCTACGATTTGAGATCAAGTCTAACAGGGAACTGCCGAGAGTTGAACAGCAAGATGTCTGTTCACATTACATTTAAACTTCTGTATATTATTACAGTTAGAGAAACAAGAAACAGAGAGGGAATTCCAAAGTCTAGCACTCCAAAAGAAGAAACTCTTAGAGTAAAAGACCTTCCGGCATTTAGAGACCACAACAATGAAGAGGTGGGATTTTGCTGCTTGCCGGCTTGACAATGGGAAAATATAACTGCCTTAACAAACGGAATACTATAGACTGCAGCTTTGCTGCATATGCAATAAGCCTTAAGAAGAAAATTGTTTCAGCATCAAATGTTGGATGATCCAAGAAGTAGAAAAATTTTGCAACTTTTCAATTATTACATAAAGAGAAAACGTGTTTTACTTATAGAAACGTTTCTAATTATGTTTAGAAAATTAGTGCATTTACTTATGGGTTTGACTATATATTTTAACAATCCAATTGCTCCTTCGAGATTGAAGCCTAACAGATAACAATCTTAACGCATCACCAGTCTTTTATAGGTATGAATATTTACAAAAAAAAATAAAGTGTTCATTCTCGTTTGGCGCATTCAAGGTTTGTGCAAGTGCAGTCAATTATGTCAGATTTACAGCGCAAGCTGTACGGCAATGCACAAAAAATATACAAATTACTCATCTCAAAGGATTCCAATAAAAAAATAATATATAATAATTAATGCAATACAGTTATTTCTTGTTATACAACTAGTAGGGGCGAGTATGAATGCGAATATTTATCTCTCATTCAATCTATCTACTTTGATAAACACCCAAGGTATGAGTATTTTCTATAAATTGATATGATAGCGTGTGTATTATTTTGTGTGCCATGCTTACATCTTATAACTGAAGCATGTGAATAGGACTTTATTATAAAAACTAGTGGGACCTGTGGAAATTCTACAGGGGTTCTTTCATATGAAATATATTGATGTTGGCATTCTGTAGATGTTTAGTGGAAATGAAGACGCTCTGATATTATTGTAGCTTTTTTGTTAAAACTGCAAAAGTATTTATCTAAGCTAGCAGGGATGCCCGGTGAAGCCTAGTTGTAAAGTACGCTTAAATATGATATTTTAATTCTTGCAGATTTCGTATATATTATTATAGAGTTAATGTTCTATCGATTTTTATATATTATAAAGTTTCGATTTTAAAAATAAAAAAAATGTATCCATATGACTTGGGTGCATCAGTTATAATCGAAACCGAAACCAAAACTTATGAAGAATTCTAGGTAAAATTATTTATTACGAGAAATGGACGTCCATAACAATTAAACGACAGTCACTCGGATGTAAGCGTGACACACAAAATAAATAACACGCACACTATCCTATTAATATTTAGATGCATTAAAAACAACTTGTCTATCCATGAAATATTTATACTAAATACTAGTAGAGTTATCTAGCGTCGCATGGAATTTTAATTACCATAAATTACTTGGGTTACAAAAAAAAGAATAAAAGTGATACTAAACAATCAACTTAATATAATATAAAACGATTAACAACTGAGAGTATCCTGCATCTCTACGAAGCCACCATTCACCAATGCATGGAATATTGTTGGATCTTCCTCTTAGACAGAGCCTAAAAAGGAGTTTCAAAGCTAATAAGTCTCGCACTAATTCCAACCTCTGTCTCATCACTGCAACATTGCACCACTGTGGCTGTTTTACAAATACTTTAATGGAATGTGCTTTAATGAACTCATAGCACTAGTGCCCCCTTGACATACAATACCTCCAACATAAATACTTTGGACTAATCCAACAAGCAGCAAAAACGCACCCCTCCATTGTTGATACAATTGAAGGTTCAATCCTCAGTGTGGGCGACTGAAAAATACAATTGCGAATTACTAAGTACCTCTATCCAGTCATGGCTGATGAAACAAGAGCACTCTACCCCCGTGAAGTAAATAAAGGGTTCCACTCAAAATTCCGTCCAAATTCCCAAGTTCGACAGAAACATTCCTGAGTTTGATAGCATACACCTGAAGAAGGTCGGAGGTTATATCGACCAAAACGTTGTGAAAATCACACTCAAGATGAGAACAGTAGTCCGATGAATCCAAATAATAGGAATAACCAATCCTCATCTCAAAAATTCAGAAACGCTACATTGGTTCCCGTTTAATCATCGAAGTTAAGCAACGTTGAGCCTGGTCAGTACTAAAATGGGTGATCATTTGGGAATTTCAGGTGTTGTATGTGCTCTCTGCTTATCTCGGCATTGTTTCCAGTTGTCTTGGACTTCTTGTCACTGAACTCATGCAGTGTCGATTCAGGAGAGGTGTGGTTGGAGATTGCACAACACTTGCTTCACAATTACAGGGCTTATCCATCATTTTTTTGAGACTGAACGGAGGCATCGCAATCTCATTTCAAGTCTCATAGGCTTAAGCAGAATGGATTGTCTTAACAATCTCTATAATCAGACTCTTATACTTCTCATCAAACTACACACCAGTTTATATACACATGAGGGAGTGTCTGCTTACAGCAATTGGTAATCTCAAATGTGTGCCCATCCAAGTACCTATTCAGGTTCTAGCTCATTTAATGTTCAAAACGTCTGCATAAAGTAGTGTGAGACAACAGAGTTTAAACTCACTCAGTATCATAGATGAGCTGACCATGAAGGAACAATTACATTTCTCACTATTTCAGATGTACTGGCAGCCATCATGTATTCAGGTTAATATCAGTGGTTTACTCACAAAGAGAAATTGGCCATAAAGAAGGAAATATCTGCTTTCATATCTGCTTGCCTTTAGGTCAGGGTTTCCTAAAGGGTCCGTACCGCCCACCAGGGGATGGGGGGGCGTTACGAGAATTCAGGTGGGCGGTTGCTAAATTTATCATATAGGAGGTCCCTGAAATCCTTTAGAAGGGCGGTAAAAAACTGAGAGCTTCTAGTAACATTATTTCTCAACCCATTTTCTTTGTGATTCATAATTCACGTGGAAATTGATTGCATCACAATTATTTTTAATTGGAAAAATTAATTCAAGAATCACACCCTGTAATGTTGAATAAATTATATGAATATTTATTTTCATTTTAATTATGTATTACCACTACTACTAACATTATTATGTAAGGATGTAGGGAGAGGAGGGCGGTTGTAGGTATTCGAGTGTTCTGGGGCGTTTGCCGGAAAAGGTTGGGAAACCCTGGTCTAGACTATGAAAACGCCAACTAACAAACACCTCCATTCTTATAACACGAGTTACATATCGCTTTCTAAAAATTGAACTGTGAATAAAATACTTCTTCTATAATCGAAAATTGGTTTTAGTTCTTTTGTTTTACGGCATAGCAACCCTTCTCGGGTTATTTAATGTCGAATCCAGTGATTTTGGAAAAAGTTTTAAGCTTTTTAAAAAAAAAAAAAATTTTTATTGTATTTTCATCCCAAACAAGACACAGTACCACTTTGATGTAGAGGGCTACTACTTTCTGGGACATAATTTTCAGGGATACTATGAAGGGAGTTTAGCAGCAAGATGTCTGTTTACATTACACTTGAACTTCTGCATGTCAGTGCAGTTAGGGAAGCAGGAACCCGCAAGGGAGTTCCAAAGTCTAGCAATTCTAGAGAAGAAACTATTAGAGTAGAAAGCTTTCTAACATCTAGGGATTTTTATTGTGTAGGGGTTCAAGTTCTTTATATCCTCAAATATCTATTCATCATGTTTGCTTTTATGACACATTAACCCTTCTTAGGTCACTCAATTCCGAATCCAGTCATCTTGAAAAAAATTCCTACGTTCCAAGCTCTGTGCATCTTTAAACATCTATTCATTTTATGGCGTTTTCGTTGGTTGTTTTGGAGAGGAAAATTGTTGTTTTTGCTTTTGACTTTGCAGAACATGAATGAGTTTTACAATGGGAAAGGAAAAACAAACAATAACATAAATGTTTGGTGCATTTTAGGTCAGGAAGCTGGTATCTCCAGACAGCCTGATCTGGTTCTAAAATTGGATTTGAGTTATTTGTGACATTTTTGCATCATTGGACACAACTGGTCATTATGAAAATCCATGGCACAAATGTAACTTTTTGTTGTGCCATACATGCAACAACCAAGTTGTAGAAACATTAAAGTTAACAAATTGTTATTTAAACATTGGCTGCTGATCGTTCCTCCTGGACTTCTCTCCGCCATGATCATGCCAGCCGGAAAGAATGCCGTTTTGGAATTAAAGTTTCCTTCATAAAGATTATCCTGAAACGATCACATTGAATAAAGGTTTTGATGTTTTTATCAAAAGTGTGACGGTTTTATACAGCACATCCATATTTTTGCAAACTTGGGATATACCAACTGAATATTTCGACAGAGATTTCAGATTGTGTATTGCAACAGTACCACATAAATTTTCGATTCAATTCAATTTATTTGACTAAAAATAAAATATTCATGCTTCAATTGCCATGTAAAAATTTACTCAGAAGAGGATACAGTAACCAAGCACCTGTCCAAATTAGCCTTGTGTTGTTGTTATTGGTGAATTTATTACTTCTCTTGGAAGTCTATTACAAGTTCCAGGAATCCTGTAAGAAAGTGGCCCTTCTCTGGTTCAATCAAAATCGTCGGTTAAATAGTTTCTTATAGTGTCAACATAGACCTCTTTCTGGTGCAGGAGTAAATAATAGGTCCCAAAGTATACCATAATACGTATTGAAGTCTCTAGTTCTTTTCTTGTTAATCTTTTCTAGGCATGGTCCAAGTGGCGATATGCCTTGTTAGGGGGGGGGGATCTTCAGTTAAAAAAAAAATATGTAACTTCAACCAGAACTAGCGCCCATACTTACAAAACTGTTTAAACCTTCTCTTAAGGAGAATTGCTTCCTATCACCCTGGAAAATCTCATCAGTATGGCCTGTATTTAAGAATTCAGGTAATCGCTCATCTCCCTCTCAGTACAGGCCAATAAGTCTCCTGTGCATCATAAGTAAGTTGCTGGAATCTGTGTTAAATAGAGAAGTAATCAACCACTTCAGCGAAAATAACCTTCTTAGTGACACACAATGTAGTTTTCGTTCTGCTAGATCTACAGCAGATGTACTTACAGTTATATCTCATAGGATTAGTGAATCTCTCGATGGAGGCAACCTTTCTAGGGCAATTGCTCTTGACATATCAAAGGCCTTTGATAGGGTATGGCATAAAGGTTTACTTCACAAGATCTCCAGCTATGGTATAGCTGGAAATGTCTTCTCAATTATTAAATCATTTCTTTCTGATAGGTTCATAAGAGTAGTGGTTGATAGGCAGAAATTAGAAGCTCACAGTATTAATGCTGGAGTCCCTTAGGGGTCCAACCTGGGCCCAACTCTCTTCCTGATCTACATTAATGATCTTCCAAATCACATCCTTACATCATTCGTTGACATTTATGCTGACGAAACTACTATCTATGGTAGCACATCTAAGACCATAAACGACCAAGTTCTCTTTGATTCTCTCTCCTCTGATCTTGAACATGTGGTACAATAGGGAAAGAAGTGCCTGGTTCCTTTTAATGCATCTAAAATCAAGCTTCTATCTTTACATCATCAACTCTCTGATCCCCATCTGGCATCAATTGAAATGAATGGCTCACGTCTTGGGGAGGCCTCATGTTTTGACAAGCTTCTGGGCTTGACCTTTACTCCTGATCTGAAATGCAACACATACATCAAATCCGTTGCCAAGGCCGCTGGTAAAATGGTGGGATCCTTCTATCAATCCAGTAGATATCTCACTGCTGATGAAATTCTCTTTCTATATAAGAGCCAGTTATGTCCAAGGATGGAGTTCTGTTGCCATATCTGGACAAGAGCTGCTAGAAAGGACATCCTGCCTTGATAGAGTTCAAAACAGACTTCGTAGCCTTATAGGAGATGTCCTTTTCTCTTCCCTGCAACCTTGTTTTCACAGAAAAGATGTAGCGAGTTTGTCTTTGCTTTATCGCTATTTTCATGGCAAGTGTTCGACTGAGCTTCAATCTATGGTCCACTCGCCAAACTTTCACAAGAAACACTCGTCTAGCTGAAAACACTATCAATAATTCCCCCCACTCTTTATCTGTGCCTAAATCTAAACGTAGATTCCATGAACAAAGCTTCTTTCTTAGAACTGCACGCCTGTGGAATTGTCTTCCGTTTTCCTGCTTTCCAGCTGATTACAATATGGTTGTCTTCAAGTCCAATGTAAACAAGTTTTTGATGAGCCGTTCCACTTAAGTTAACAATTTTACCGACTTTCCATTACTAACGTTTACTATATTGTCCAATTGACTACTGTACACTCTTTAACCCTTATCCTCGACTGGCCTCTGTGCCTTGATAAGTGGTGATGCCTATGTCAAAAAGAAAAAGTCAAAATAAGATCATAGGCGTTCAAGTGAGAAATTGTTAAGCTTTTTGAGTCAGCGTTCATAGGGAAGTTCCAATAGATTCTACACCATTCAAGTATTCAGTCTTGGAACTCTTTCCAGATGTTGGATATCACGTGATAAGATATGGAAAAGAGGCCTGGACACCATGATCTAACAGTGGTCTGACAAGGGAATTATTGGATATTTTTAAAATTGAAAGTTCCAAACTAAAGCACAAGTGATGAAGGAAGGTTTTTGCTGTTTATTTAATTCTTTTTGTGTGTGTGTGTGTGTGTGTGTGTGTGTGTGTGTGTGTGTGTGTGTCTGTGTGTGTGTGTGTGTGTGTGTGTGATTTAATCGAATTACATAAGAGAAGTAAATGAAGACGTTGGCCAAATGCATTGAAAGCGATTTCAGTTGAAAAGCACTGAATCTACCAGCAGCAGCAGCCATTACTCGTGAGAAGAAGAAGAAGAAGAAGAAGAAGAAGGCAAAACTACATTTCGTAAAATTTAAACTTAACAGAAATAAAAATGTATATTTCGAGGCTGCGTATTCAGAGAAATCACATTCGATTCAACAGTGAATTTTTATTTATTTGCTTGGTAAGGTATTGATTTTTTTTTTTTAGTGCAGCTGCAGAAATAACAATGCGTTAAAATATTGGCGGTTTTGTTCTTGCTTGAACGGTTTTCGGCAGTGTAAGACTTCTCGAATCAACTCTTGTGTAATGCGTGTTGGAAATTGGCGAATAATCTTTCCTTAATTTTACTTTGATTTAAGTAGAAAATATTTTGAAAGAAGATATTAAAAAGAAGGAAAAAATGTGAAAAATTAAAAGAAGGCGTTTGCAAGAAGAGATTAATAAAATAAACAATAAGAAAATGAAAGATACGTTGAAAAAAAATAAGAAGAGAACGTATGAAAGAGGTACTTGAAAGAAAATATAAAAGAGAAAAAGATGTTCTGAAGAAACTTCATTATAAGAATAAAATTCTCAAATCGAAAAAAAATCAATTTTTATTAAAAATTAATTGTATCTACGTATTTTTTTACGCCAATTTCAACTAAAAGCAATGTAATCTACTTAATTGTCAAGTCACAATTAGGTAAGTATTACTGTATTATTAAATAAGATACGATTTTTCGATCTTTGTCAAAAAAAGCTTCGCCATATTCGTTGACAACACATGACGTAAAAGCAAGGGAAATAACTCATAGTTTAGAATGTTACTAACGCACAATTTATTAAAATATAAACATGTAATAAATAACAAAATAAACATAACCTATATACATTTTTTGGTAAATATATACTTCGGGTGCGTAAATTATTTGACGCAAATAAAATCATAAAAAGCTTCTTTTTTTTGTTTTTGATAAAACACATTATGAGACTCAAACACTTAAGTAAACCATAAAAAGTTTCATTATTATTTTTTATAAATTTTTTTTTATTAGACACAAAACGTTACATGCAAAGGCGTCCACGTTTTTTTTAATTTGTTCAAATTAGAAAAAAAATCATAGCCGCCATTGCATGTAATGTTTTACTGTTTCTATTGAGTCTAATAAAAAATTATTTAAAAAAATAATAAAAATTAAGCTTCTCATAGTTTTATTTAAGTCTTTGAGCCTAATAATGTGTTTTATCAAGAAACATAAAAAGAAGTTTTTATCGTTTTATGTAGTTAAAATAATTTATGCACCTGAAGTGCATACTTACCCATTTTGTTATAAATACAGTGAATATAAATATACATACATATTCTTTTAGGTAATTTTTGAATTCAAAGTTTCGTTTTGCCATTGTATTATTCGCATTTTCCTCTCACAGAAATACAATAGCGAACCTGCAGAAGGAAATTTAACAACTTGCATTTATTAATTGCAAAAAAAATAAATATCACTCTGATTAAATGTATTTAAGACCATTTTGAAAACGTTGAGAACCCACAAAACTATTATCTGAGTAAACTGAAATTTTGCATTTATAACTTATATAGAAAACTTTAAAATTAAGACAACCTATTCTCGTCTGAGTTTCAATCTATGATCCCCACTTGCCAAACTTTCACAAAAAAAACATTCGCCTAGCTAAAACCACTATCAACAATTTCTCTCACTCTCTATCAGTGTCTAAATCTAAATGTGGGTTCCACAAACAAAACTTCTATCCTAGAACTGCCCTCCCCCCCTGTGAAACACTGTTCTGCTGGTCTGCTTTCCAGCTGACTACAATACGGTTATATTCAATTCCAATGTAAACAAGTTCTTGCTGAGCCATCCCCTTAAATAATTAAATTATACCAAATTCCCACTATTAACGATTACTGCACTGTCGTCCCGATGACTACTGACACCCATTAATCCGTATCCTCGAGTAGTCTTTAGACCTTGATTAGTGGTGATGCTGTTGTAAAAAATATTTAAAAAAAAAACGTTTTTTTTGTATTAGAGTTGGATTTTAAACAAGAATATGAGTCAGAAGTGAGACTACATATCTTCGTTGGATCACCATATTTTATGAAGCATTCTTCAAGTTGTACCATAGTGTTGTATTGTGGGTACACATTAGGATGACGGGGGTTCATATTGGGGCATGCATAACGGGGACTCATAACAAAGATGATAATGACGTTTATATTGATTACACACACGACGATAATGACTGTGACGATTCTTGGGGACTTCATATTATTAACATGGAGCTGCGACATTTATGCAACAGTTCTTTTTAACACAGAGGAGGGGAGATACATTATTGAAGTATGGAGGGGACACATAATACTTTGAGGGGGAGTATACAAAGTTTGTTAAAAATGATGATAAAACACATTTACCTTTCTGGTTGTAAGAACGACACGAATACAACCAGTTACAAAATATTAAATGATTTCTTTATTCATCTGTCGGCCGATTGATGATGTCAGGAATTCAAATTTGCATGACTACATGGTCTACTCTTCTCCTCTAAGGGCATCTGTTTTACTCTCTGACCCTATCTCTTCGTCTTTGAGTGTGATTCTCTGATTATCTCCGACTATCTGATCCTAACTTCGAACCCCATTTCAATACATTGAGAATCTACTTTGTTCATGACGTGAGATGTTACCAATGTGACTAAATTTCACGTGGATTTTACATGTGTCTGTCCAAACACACTTTTGGCAAACACAGAATTCCCAAAGCTTCTTTCTTAGAACTGCACGCCAGTGGAACTCTCTGCCGCTTGCCTGTTTCCCACCTGACTACAACTTGGACGTCTTCAAGTCCAACATAAACAAATTCCTGACAAACCGCCCCCTTAAGTAAGACACTCTATCTAACCACCCAATACTAATGATTACTACAATACTATCTCATTGATTACTGTACACGCAATAACCCTTATCCCTGAGTTGCTTTCGGGCCTTGATAAGTGGTGAACCCCATGTAAAAAAAAAATCATTATCTATAAACTCGCATTGTTCATTATTTTAACTGACATATTAAATATCCAGTTATTTCTAAAAGAATTGACTTCGCTCTATCTCTGACATAAATAATATTTAGTTATTTCTAAAAGAATTAACAATCGTCTGCATTCCTAGGATTTCAATTATCCATTATCTTTTAAATCTTGCCAACAGGGTTCGATACTAGCCTTTTCCTAATATCATTTTCACTTATCTAGTCTGCTTTCTTACTTACATGAGAAGGGGACAGCCCTTTTTATGTAACAATATAAACTTTTGATAACTCAAAAATCAATTGATGAGGCTGAAATATTGCATTCTAGTTACTGTTATCAAAGAGCATCAGATGCATACATCAAATTTAAAATACGTTGACTGAAATTTTCAATGTCTGAGGTCAAATTGACATAAGACGCAGGACTTCATTGGCTACAATATGGTTTGATATGAATAAATATTTACATTTAAATTGTAACTTGGTTGTCATGTGTTGTCTCTCGCTTGTTTGTTTTGTTTCTTATCTTTATATAACTGGTGTCTTGAACCGGAAAATCCCACTTCTCCCATGTTATATCCATGATATCATGGCCAATAATCAACAAGTCATTTCTGGATTTTTATATTTTGTAATGATGATTATCATATGCACACTGCTCTAGTCCCAATGAAGGCTGAACGTGTCAAGATCACACACACACACACACACACACACACACATGCAATAGCTTGACGAATCCTCATGAGGAAAACGCAGAAAATTCTTAGTAGCTTAATTACCATATATATATTTTAGACATAAAGAGGAGATTATATATATATATATATATATATATATATATATATATATAAATACCCATTCACATACACCTTTCATGATAAAGATAGAACCCAGAATTAGATAGAATCGAGCAATTGCATCGACAACAGACAACGCTGGAGCACGTCACTGATGAGATGCAGTACATCGAAGCCCACTTTGGGTCTGGCGTTGTCCGTTGTCGATGCAATTGCTCGATTCTGTCTAATTCTGGGTTCTATCTTTATCGTGAAAAGTGTATGTGAACGGGTATTTATATATATATATATATATTTGCATACTTACTATGAACATATCTATCTATCTATCTATCTATATATATATATATATATATATATATATATATATATATGTATATATATATATATTTATATACACTTATGAGCAAAAATAATGGGCCAAGAGTGAAAGAAGGAAGAAATCGATTTTTCAATATTTTTCCATGAATGTTTGTTAATTTTAACTGAAAATTCCTACTTTGCAGATCATTATTATTATAGCATATAATAAGTAAAAAAATGAATCCTAGAAATTGTAAGACCGCATCTTGGCGAGGATATAAAACCCGAATTGCAGGATTAAGGCAGTTCAAAATGACTTACAGGCAGATTTTTGATATTTTAAGAAAAGAAAATGTGAAAACAAATTGGTCGAAGGTTCAAAATCGAACGCTTATTTTAAGGAAAGAAAATGTGAAAATATCTCTTTCTGTAGCGAACGAATTAGTCAAATGTTCAAAGTCGCATGCTTGGTAAAAGGGAAATCTGAATCTGGTCGGCCTAGAGCATCCACTTTGAAGGACGACCACAGGCTTAAATTAACTGTTTTGAAGGATCGAAAGAAAACTTATGACCATAGCAAATAATTCAGAATAGGGGCTGAAAATTCTCTTTCTAGATATACAATATCCAGATGAATGAAAGAAATGGGATTTTCCTCTAAAAGGTGTGCAAAGAAACCATTTTATCTAAGAAATACATCAATGATAGAAAGAGATTTTTCTCATATTATGGCAAGAAAGATGCAGACTGGTTCAGGAATGTTTTCTGGTTAGATAGAATCAAGATTTTGTCTTGTTAGTGATGCTCCCGATGCCCCTGAACGGTGCAATCTAAGAACTGGAGAAAGATTTTTGCCAAGTTGCATAAAAACGACAGTTAAACACGGGAATGGAGGGATAATGGTATGGGGAACTTTTACTGCAGCCGGAGTTGCGGAAATTATTAAATGTGACAAATCAATCAATGCAAAGGAATGCATTCGAATATTAGAAACAGGACTGTTACCAAGTATCCAGAAGATGGGAATATCCCAGAACATTATATTTCAACATGATAATGCCCCTGCACACACTGCTAAAGTAAAAAAAATGGTTTTCTGATAATTCAATTGATGTGATGTTTTGGTCAGGTAAAAGCCCCGATTTAAATCCAATCAAGAATATTTAGTCCATAATATCTCATACATTGGCCGGAAGAACTTTTGAGAAGAATGACAAACTGTGCAAAGCAAATGGAATAGCATCTCCTCTCCAGTGTTCCACTTTGGTTGAGAGCATGTCTAAAAGGATTGATCTTTTAAAGAAATCAAAAGGGAATGCGATTCCATAAATCCATTGCATTTATTGAAGTAAATGTCTTGTTCTGTGTTATTAATCTCGTTTAAGCTTCCGTGTTCAATTGTTTTTTGTTCAATATAGTCTTTAGTACAATAAAATGTATAAAATTTGTTTGGCCCATTTGTTTTTATATATATGTGTGTGTGTGTGTGTGTGTGTGTGTGTGTGTGTGTGTGTGTGTACAATCATCTTCGGGCCAAGATCACAGTGTAGTATCAGTTCTGATGCTACATTTCAACTTTTCTGTCTTCGATCAGTGGAAGAGAAATCGTTCATGACTGAGGCAAATTTTATTTTTTATTCCTATCCAGAGTGCCCCGTTTTGGGGAGCTGGATTTTCCTCACATTAAAAACCGACTTGTGTCTAACTCTGCCCCTTTGGGGAGGCAAGTAAATAAGAAACGATAGTCATCAAATTTTGTCTCCTTGATATTCGTTGCTTCAAAGTCAACAGAAACACTTTAGCTACTCCACTATATTGTGGTCTACATATTTGAAACCAATTTGATTTGATACAAGAATGAATATTACCCACGTAATTGAGCCCACTGTGTTCATTGCTCTTTTAAAGGGTGAGTTCTTCTGCAAAACACGAATTTTCAGAAATGTAAATGCAAATCAACCGATTATATATATATATATATATATATATATATATATATATATATATATATATATATATATATAGAGAGAGAGAGAGAGAGAGAGAGAGAGAGAGAGAGAGAAATAGAAAGTGGGAGGGAAGGATAATGAAGTAGTTTTCCAATATGAGACTTCTTTGATCATTCATTTTAGCTCTCTGTTTGTCTCTCGTGGGGTTCGACTGCAATTCCATCATTGTGTGTTTGATAAAATAGAAAAAAAATCTGATTGTTTTACAGATAACAAATAATTAAAAAAATAAAGCAATAACAAACACAGGAAAAGGCTTTTAGAAACCCCCCAAAACGAAAAGTAAGAATTATATATATATATATATATATATATATATATATATATATATATATATATATATATATATATATATATATATATATATATATATAAAAATATATAAAAGTTACATATAAATATATATATATATATTATTATTATTATTACAGACAGTGTATATATATATATATATATATATATATATATATATATATATATATATATATATATATATACACTGTCTGTATTAATAATAATAATAATATATATATATATATTCATTGATTGAGATTGTCGGACTGACTTCGTCATCTTGGTTGTTATCGTCACAACGTTTCGGCCGTTTTGCCCTCCGGCCTTCATCAGGTGTTTTGTATCGAACTGGGGAACCGTTTGTTAGAAGTCTCGAACCCAACCCTTTATTATTATTACAGGGGTACTGTGTTCGGGCTCCAGCTAGGCTCTGGGACATAGTTATTGATTCTCTGCTTTGAATGTTACTTTTCCACTGCCTTCGTTCAGGATTGAACTCAGCATCTTTGGGTAACTGTAAACTTTGATACAACGTCTAGGACCACTCGGCCATATGTCAACGCATAAGTCTGAAGAGTCCTAGAGTGGATGAAACGCGGATATTCAGTGTACCTTAATCGCCATATATATTTTATAACTTACTATATATATATATATATATATATATATATATATATATATATATATATATATATATATATATATATATATATATATATATATATATATATATATATATATATATATATATATATATAAAGGAGATTAGAGCAATAGTCTAAAGAGCTGAGTGTATTTCAATGTAACAGTGAAATTACTAGTTTAATTGAAATACGGGAAAGAGAAAGTGCTCGTTGTAATTTAGATATATAATAAGCTCGATAGGTAGATATCCTAGAGCTATATATATATATATATATATATATATATATATATATATATTCATATATATATATATATATATATATATATATTCATATATATATTCATATATATATATATATTCATATATATATATTCATATACATATATTCATATATATATATTCATATATATATATTCATATATATATATATATTCATATATATATTCATATATATATTCATATATATATATATATTCATATATATATATTCATATATATATATATATATTCATATATATATATATATTCATATATATATATATTCATATATATATATATATATTCATATATATATATATATTCATATATATATATATTCATATATATATATATATATATATTCATATATATATATATTCATATATATATTCCTATATATATATATATTCATATATATATATATATATTCATATATATATTCATATATATATATTCATATATATATTCATATATATATATATTCATATATATATTCATATATATATATATATATATATATATATATATATATGAATATATATATATATGAATATATATATATATGAATATATATATGAATATATATATGAATATATATATATATATATATATTCATGTATAAGAACAAGTAGTTAATAAAGCATGTTAAAAAACACTAGGAAAAAGAGTTAAAAACATATTTCATGTTAAAGAAGCACAAAATAAGTTGATAGTTCTTAATCCGTGGAGTTTCGAAGAAATACTTTCCTTCTCATTAGAGTGTAGGATTTTGCAAAATGTTTGATCGGATTTTGCTTGCTAACGTATTTAATGAAACTACAAGTAAGTCAGAGATCTTACTTGGTAAGTGAAGTAGAGGGAATGGTATGAAGAAAAAGGTGATTTCACGTGAATGGATGGTCTGGTGAAGGGTAAAATATCCAATAACGGTAAAATCCAAAAAAGTTGATTAAATTTCCATTTCCACAAGTAAAATCCAAAGGAATCGCATTAATTGAAGATGGTCCAAAGATATCCAAAAGGCAGAAATAAACAGTCAAGTAAAATAAAATGAAATAAAAATAAAATACGATAATAAGGAAAAAAATTACGATGAGAGACAGTTCATAAGTAGCAAAAGAGCAGAGATATATAACAAAACCTGCTCGTCTATTAGTCTATCAAGATTCAGCTGACTGTCACAAACCATGAATCACTAAAGTCTCAATGTTTATATATCCACTGTCCACTGTGGAAGAATACTATAATTGTTTTCACAAAGAGCTTTGCATTTTGATTAATGATAATTAGCGGTTTCACTAACCAGAGAACGTATAGTTGGGTAAGGCATATGTCAGTAATTCCGCCATAAATGTGCAGTACAATTATCCAATAGACAGACAGTAATTACAATAATTCAAAAGTACAAAATTAGATAAAGTTTTAAATACTTATTAAAATCATTCAAGGTACAATCCAGACAATATTCTTCATGCAAATATGGCGTCAACTACAAAGACTCATTATGGTAATGCCATCGATATAACTGGGGGTTCCATTTAAGCTCATAACTATTAGCATATATTAATTAAAGTTCAATCTAAATTTTTATTCAACAATATCTATACCGATGTATAAACCATATATTTATACTAGCTGAAGTAAACTGTCGACGCTAGGTTCCTCAAACCTTTGTAGCAGCCAAAACATGCTACAATCACAGGCAGGAGCTAATTCTTGCAGCTCAAGATTTGAAATCCATTTTCTCTCTGCGTCTCCAATCACAAGCCAGCTCTAAATCATGTGACCGAGTGTACAAAAAGTAAAACTGAGAATGCTCTCCCTCTTGCTCCTCTTTCTCTCTGCTCTGCCCTGCTGCACACATCGCTAGGGAGCTTTGACCCCCCCTCCCCCTGCCCAAGTGAGTATAACAAATCAACGTGGCTCTCTTCAAACTTCCACTTATTTCCACGTGCGATACCCACATGAATTTTCTTTATCATACTGCAGAACTGCTCTTGTCGATACACCAGCACACACACACACACACACACACACACACACACACACACACACACACACACACACACACACACACACACACACACATAAATACACTGAAGACTTTGCTCTTCCTTTCTCCTTTAACCGGCCTCCTTCATACTAACGACTGCTGGCTGCAGGCATGTGCGGACTGAGCTGTTCTCTCCTCAACAAGCCGGCAATATATTAAATCTATCCTTACACAAGAGCACTTCAACCTACTAACCAGTTTATCTCTTCTACTAACGGCATTAATGAGGATGACAAATAAAGTTGTTTATTAAATGTTAAAATGAGACTCATGAGATAGAGATGCACATATATAATGTATCTTTTTATGCATAGACACTGAAATTGTTGCATTCATTTTATCTTTTTTTTTTTACACAGTGGTCACCACTTATCAAGGCCCGGAAGCCACTCAGGGATAAGGTTATTGCAAGTACATTACGTTAGTGTGGAAACTTACCCCTTATTTTCTCAAATCCTTATTCAGTATATATTGGGTACAGTGACGTGCAGAGAACCTTTTTGGGGAAAGTGCTCAAGTGAAAAGAAAACGATTTCTCAGTGGGGCACAGGCCTATAATACATTCCTCTGAAAAGGGCACTTTTAAAATAGGAGTAAATTTGGCAGATGCTTCCCCCCTCCTCTGCAGGTCCCTGATATCTACATTTGTGATTATGACTTGAATACAGCTACTAAAACAAGAGAGAAGAACTCAGTCTGTTTAAGAAAAAGGAACGCGTGCAAAACCACGTGGCAAGAAACAATAGTACGAACAAAACAATTTAAATGAAAATATTTTAAATAGTGAGAACAAAATAATTTAAATGAAAATATAACAAGTATACCCTGCTCTACTTCGGTATTGAGCACTCTTGTATTAACCTTGTTAAACTTCATTGGTTACTTAACCTCTGGAAAACAATGACCTAAGATTATATATATATATATATATATATATATATATATATATATATATATATATATATATATATATATATATATATCATGATTCATTGGGGGTTACAGAATTTAAATATTGTAATCATGAAGGGAAAACTTTTATAATTCATGATTAAAAGTAAAATGCGTTTTCAAATAAAGAAAAGGGAGCGAAGAAGAAGAAGAAGAAAAAGAATAAGGTGGGTGTGGGGGGGGGGTCAGCTGCCTGGTTTCACCCTCGCCTTCTCAAAGCTATATCCTGGTGTTACCAGATCAGGCTGTCTTTTGACTTCCTGAGACGAAATGCACCTTCATTGAATTCCTGTTTTTGTTTTCTATCTTCTTTTGTAAAACTTAAATATGTTCTGCAAAAACAAAAACAACAGCTCCCTTCCCCCCCCACACACTTTCTTACTTCACCCTGTCGGTGGGGCTTTAGAATACACCGTTTGTCCCCCTGCAGAGAGTAAAAGTCCCTCAATGGCGCTACCTGTTTGCTGTGGGTGGCAATCCGTGACACCTTGGAACGGAATCCTGGTGGTTGAGGGTTGTGGAGGATAGAAATGATTTCCTTCCCTTCCCAATACACCACTTCGGCCCTTTCCTCGGCTAGACGGGCGGTCAGAGAGGCCTGCTCCAATCAATCAGCTGGTCATGCCTAGCCCTAAATCAGACAAATATAACAAGAAAACACGCTAGTGAACCCCACATTAGACAATAAACTGATCTAGTAAGCAGTGGCTGAAGGGTCAATCAACTTGCTGAGTACAGACGAAACATGGCTGGAAAAGCAACATCCCTTTCAAAAATAAGGCTCCTGGAGGGGATGAAGCAAACACAGGTGCTGGAATCCAACAGTAAGAAGAGTATACTTCTGCTGTATCCCTAACGTGTTGGAGTGAATCCCCCCCCCCCCAACACTTCCCACATAGGGCTCCGAGTCGGGTGGGTGGGAAGCAGCAGAAGTGAAAAATAACCAAAAATAGAAATGGGACAAAAGAAAAAGCCTCCCACAAGATATCACACGGAAATATTGCATATTTTCAGCTCAGAGGAAGAAGAACTACAAAATCAAAACTTTCCAAGATTTATTATCCTGGAAACTGATGACAAGACTGTCCCCATTCTTGATACAGAAAGAAATCGCTGCAAGAATATCACCCAAAGCTGTTAAGAATTTAAGAAATGGAGCAATCCTAGTAGAAGTGAAAAAAAAAAGATGCCAATATCCTTCTAAAAATGGAAAAATTCCATAATAAAAAGATCAAAGCATATCCCCATGGTAAAATGAATTCATCAAAGGGTGTTATAAGAAGCAAAGAACTATCATACTGAAATACTATGAAATAAAAACCGAACTAAAATCCCAAGGATTAACAGACATAAAAAGAATATCCATTAGAAAAAATGGAAACTCAATTTTAACTAAAACCTATATCATAACGTTTAACACACCAAAGGCCCCAACAGAAATAAAAATTGGTTATGCAATTGTAAAAGTTGAACTATTTATACCAAACCCCCTTAGATGTCAAAAATGCCAAAAATTCGGACATCCTGAGGATGTATGCTACAATCATCCTGTATGTGGCAAATGTAACCAAAGAAACCCAGACCACAATTCAAACGAGTGTTCAAACAAATGCAAATGTGCAAACTGTGGAGAATACCGCCCAGCCTACGCAAGGAGCTGTGACATATGGAAAAAAGAAAAAGAAATTGTAACAGTAAAACAAAAACAAAATATATCATTCCCCGAAGCAAGGAAAACTGTAGACAGATATATGACTGAGAAAAGTTATGCACAAATTACCAAAAAGGAAATTACAAAAAGATAAATACGATATACTCGTTGAAAAATTAAGAAAACTTGGATCAAACGACTGGCAAAAATTCATAACTGAAATATGACCTTCACCTTCACTGAGGTGAACGATTTATATGACCTTCACCGAGGTGCGCGACTTGACACTCAAAAATAAACCGCCTCTTAATCACCTGCTAACGCACGCGTCACTGTAACGTCCAATGACAACAACAACCACAACCTTCTCACTCGACCTGCCTTTATACCACTATCTCAATCCCTTCTCTTGTGCATGCGCCTGTAGATTCCTGACAACCTCGAGACTTCCGCTAAAAAAAACCCAAAGTTTTGTTGTCGTGCATGCCTATACAAGGCACAAACACGAGGGCGTTTGTTGTGTTGGTAAGTACTACGCTCCCTCCTGATCTGATGATCACATAGAGTGCACTCCGGGGTGGCCTCTTAGTTCGTTGGCTTCTGCGAAGGGTGGTATTTACACCCTCGGATTCAGGTTCTGGTTCTGGTTCTGGTTCTGGGTGTGGTTCTGGTTCTGGTTCTGATCTTGCCTGATCAGACGAACTACAACTATCACTCTCTTGCTCGGTGACCTCACTCATTAGCAGCTCATCATCTGATGATTCATCGCTCTCTGTAGTTGTGGGATGTACTTCACTAGCCGGGCGAAGATCGCGCACATGGTGTGGGGTTCCATCAACAAGGACCGACTGCTGGCTGACCACTCCAGATATTCGTCCTCACTTGAACTTGGTGGTGCACCGATTTCCAGGGGGTCTAACCCAAACTGGATCCCCTACCTTGTATTTGTTATGACTCTCCTCGTCGATTGGTGTGACAGTGTCAATGCCCTTTATCCTAACATGGTATTTGTGTATGGCATTGGCCGGTGCTGTTGTTAGTGTCTTCCCATCCTTTGGTGTGATGTTATACCAATACGTGGCCTCCCTAATGGTGCATTGCTTTCTGGCAGCAATTCTCTTGATGCTGCGATGGCTCCTCTCAGCAATGTCATTCCCTGATGGCACATGAGCACATTGCAGTCGTAGTCGGACATCCCACTCATTCAACAACTGCCAAACTTGGTGGCTGCAAAAAGCAGCATCGTTGTCCGTCAATATCTCTTCCGGCGCACCTCGCTCAGAAAAGATAGATGACAGTTGGCGGACAACATTCGCTGAGTCCTGCCTGGTCATTTGCCGCCACACCGCAAAACGAGTGGGTCCACAGTCGATAAGGGTTAGAAAGGGCTTACCACTGTAATGGGTAATATCCATCGCTAATCGTTGCCACACATGCTCAACTTCCAATCACCCCTTCTGCCATTGCTCAGGTGCAGGATCGATAGACTGGCATGCCTCACAGTGCTTGATGATCTGCCTGACATCCGCCCTTGTCACTGCCGGGTCCACACGCCTCGCAAAATACAAAGTTCTTTTGATACCTGGATGTCCACTCTGCACATGAATTCTTTGTATTTGGCATGAGCTAATCGCGCCAACTGCGCAAGATCGAGCAGTGAACTCCACGCCTGTCTTCACAGCTTCATACCATTTGTGAGGCACACAAGTTAGTTGGTCTGCACGATTACAGTGTGATGCCACGAGCGTTACACTCACCGACAGGTCATATTCTGATACCAGACTCTTTAGGGTGTTTAGCCTCCGCCGGATTAACATCTCACTGGCTGCCTTAGTACGGACTCTTGTTCGTCCCGAGAGAGTGTCAGACACCCAGTGGTAGACGCAGAGAGAATCCGTGTACAAGTGTAACTTCTTCGACTGCCATTGCAGTGCCAGATTTAAACCCTTCACAACAGCATCCAGTTCCGCCAGGTTGATGTGTTGAGCATCATTCACGGGTCACAGCCAGCATACGTCTTCAATTACATTTCCACATTGCTCCAATAACACGCCCAATGCCAAAGAACTAGCGTCAACCCACACATTCACAGTGTCCCCATCGACACACCATTCTCCACGGGCAGGATCCTCCTTGTTAACTCTCTCTAGTGTTTCTGTCGTCATCAGAGTTAGAAGAGCATCATCAGATACATCATCCCAACCTGTAGTTACTAAACTTGCCCTGCGTTTGATGACGCCCACAGCTGCTCGGAGCCAGCCACACGCTGGTAAGTGACCAATAAGTTTCCCACACAAAGAAAAAATAGTCCGCCGCGTAATAACATCAGGGATGGTTGGAATCTCACTGCCACGCTTCCATCGTAAGGTACCGTCTTTCCCGCAAACGTCCAATCCTAATACCCGTGCTCCATCCCTCAGACGTTCCGGATCCTTGCACTCCAACCCGAATTGAGCTAACTTTTCTCTGACGTGCGACGCAGATTGTACGTCTTCATTGACGTACACATCATCAATATAGGCCGATGTTGCGTCCTCAGTGGTCTTTTCCTTGGACAACACTGCATTTACGATGGTCTTCATGATTTGCGGTGCCACATTCAGCCCAAAGCCAAGCCGAGTAAGGCAGTATCTCTGACCCCGGAACCACACTGTCTGGAATGGCCACAATGTCTCATCCACTCGCACCTGCAAATAAGCCTTTTGCAAGTCTACTATAGACACATTGGAGCCCTTCTGGAGCCATTCTCTCAGCTTGCTGGCACATACGTCAGCATCGGCAGTGTACGTCTCAATGTATCTATTGAGTTCACGATAGTCCAGCACCGGACAAACTTTTGATTTGTTATGCTGGACTACCGCCATTAAGGGAATCAGACCCTTGGGTGGTCCCAGCTTGTTGGGGTAGGGGATCAGCCATCCATCCTGGATCCATGCCTCAAGTTCCTTCTCGTATTCATTACGGGCCTCGTCGGGTATCGAGTACTCTGCAATGCTATTCTTGAGTTCGGTTGGCGCCCTTCCTTCTGTCCACTTTCACGATGCAGTCCATGCTTTTTGGTGAGGGTCGTAGTTCACCTTAAAATCAGGCCGATCAATGTGAACTGCAGCACACACTGGGGTTTCCAAAAATCGCACAGTCCCATCTCTTCTGATAACCACTCCCCCCAGTGCCTTAATAGCATCATATCCCAACAGTACATCGAATCCCAGCAAATCCCCTCGCATCACCAGCACATTAATGTTTGCGGCCACACCAGAGTCAGTGTGGACTTTGACAGTTCCGGTTCCACAGCAAGCTTGCGTATTGCCACCTATTGTGGTTACTTTGATGTTCTGCTTTGTCCAGTTTCGACACAACTTGGCACTCATGATGGTGTGTGAGCACCCGGAGTCGAGAAGAGCTGAACAAAGCACTTGGTCCACATACACATTTATTGTCGGTTGCGCCTCAATTAAATCTTGTCCGGGGAACAGGGCGGCGCTGACGTCCTGCCCCCTGATGCATTTCCCGCACAATTTTGGGATAAATGTCCATAGCTACCACATTGGAAACAGCGCGGGTGCCCCCACCCCTTGTTAGTACAATTTCTTGCGATATGGCCTCGCTGGCCACAGCAGAAACATCTCCCATTGGTCGTGGGTCTCAAACTGGGACTCTTTTCAGCATTAGTCTTGGCTGCCTGCGCCATCATTACAACCGGTTCCCTCAGGTCCTCCTCATCTCTGATAATGGCTCGAGCGCGTTCTAACAAATGTTCCATGGGCATTACAGATATGCTGGTGGAAGCCCTCAACAGTTGCTTAACATGGGTGGGAAGGCCGGCCACAAACGCATACGCCAGTGTTTGCTCTGACACTCCATTGCCAAATAGAACTGCAAGTTTCTTCAGCTCCGCGAAGAAGACGTCCACGGTTTCTCCTGGCATGAGCTTCCTAGTGGCAAATGTTTCATAGGCCGTACAGGGATCCATGGCAAATGCCTTGTATAAAGCATTTTTTATACAGGTAATATCAGCCTTCTCCACAGCACTCAGTTGCTGATATACACTTAGGGCACCTCCAGCCAATCTCAGGGGAATCACAGTATGCACCCCCTTTACTTCACAGAGGTTGCAGGTCAGCTCAACCCTTTCGAACCAGTCGACAACAGAAGTGGATCCGTCGAATTCGGGTATCAGCTTTAAATCAAACTTTGCCCCAGCCATAGTTGTCCAGGAAAAGAGACAAAATGAAATCGCCGAAATAGCTTATGACCTTCACCTTCACTGAGGTGAACGATTTATATGACCTTCACCGAGGTGCGCGACTTGACACTCAAAAATAAACCGCCTCTTAATCACCTGCTAACGCATGTGTCACTGTAACGTCCAATGACAACAACAACCACAACCTTCTCACTCGACCTGCCTTTATACCACTATCTCAATCCCTTCTCTTGTGCATGCGCCTGTAGATTCCTGACAACCTCGAGACTTCCGCTAAAAAAAACCCAAAGTTTTGTTGTCGTGCATGCCTATACAAGGCACAAACACGAGGGCGTTTGTTGTGTTGGTAAGTACTACGCTCCCCCCTGATCTGATGCTCACATAGAGTGCACTCCGGGGGTGGCCTCTTAGTTCGTTGGCTTCTGCGAAGGGTGGTATTTACACCCTCGGATTCAGGTTCTGGTTCTGGTTCTGGTTCTGGGTGTGGTTCTGGTTCTGGTTCTGATCCTGCCTGATCAGACGAACTACAACTACCACTCTCTTGCTCGGTGACCTCACTCATTAGCAGCTCATCATCTGATGATTCATCGCTCTCTGTAGTTGTGGGATGTACTTCACTAGCCGGGCGAAGATCGCGCACATGGTGTGGGGTTCCATCAACAAGGACCGACTGCTGGCTGACCACTCCAGATATTCGTCCTCGCTTGAACTTGGTGGTGCACCGATTTCCAGGGGGTCTAACCCAAACTGGATCCCCTACCTTGTATTTGTTATGACTCTCCTCGTCGATTGGTGTGACAGTGTCAATGCCCTTTATCCTAACATGGTATTTGTGTATGGCATTGGCCGGTGCTGTTGTTAGTGTCTTCCCATCCTTTGGTGTGATGTTATACCAATAGGTGGCCTCCCTAATGGTGCATTGCTTTCTGGCAGCAATTCTCTTGATGCTGCGATGGCTCCTCTCAGCAATGTCATTCCCTGATGGCACATGAGCACATTGCAGTCGTAGTCGGACATCCCACTCATTCAACAACTGCCGAACTTGGTGGCTGCAAAAAGCAGCATCGTTGTCCGTCAATATCTCTTCCGGCGCACCTCGCTCAGAAAAGATAGATGACAGTTGGCGGACAACATTCGCTGAGTCCTGCCTGGTCATTTGCCGCCACACCGCAAAACGAGTGGGTCCACAGTCGATAAGGGTTAGAAAGGGCTTACCACTGTAATGGGTAATATCCATCGCTAATCGTTGCCACACATGCTCAACTTCCAATCACCCCTTCTGCCATTGCTCAGGTGCAGGATCGATAGACTGGCATGCCTCACAGTGCTTGATGATCTGCCTGACATCCGCCCTTGTCACTGTCGGGTCCACACGCCTCGCAAAATACAAAGTTCTTTTGATACCTGGATGTCCACTCTGCACATGAATTCTTTGTATTTGGCATGAGCTAATCGCGCCAACTGCGCAAGATCGAGCAGTGAACTCCACGCCTGTCTTCACAGCTTCATACCATTTGTGAGGCACACAAGTTAGTTGGTCTGCACGATTACAGTGTGATGCCACGAGCGTTACACTCACCGACAGGTCATATTCTGATACCAGACTCTTCAGGGTGTTTAGCCTCCGCCGGATTAACATCTCACTGGCTGCCTTAGTACGGACTCTTGTTCGTCCGAGAGAGTGTCGGACACCCAGTGGTAGACGCAGAGAGAATCCGTGTACAAGTGTAACTTCTTCGACTGCCATTGCAGTGCCAGATTTAAACCCTTCACAACAGCATCCAGTTCCGCCAGGTTGATGTGTTGAGCATCATTCACGGGTCACAGCCAGCATACATCTTCAATTACATTTCCACATTGCTTCAATAACACGCCCAATGCCAAAGAACTAGCGTCAACCCACACATTCACAGTGTCTCCATCGACACACCATTCTCCACGGGCAGGATCCTCCTTGTTAACTCTCTCTAGGGTTTCTGTCGTCATCAGAGTTAGAAGAGCATCATCAGATACATCATCCCAACCTGTAGTTACTAAACTTGCCCTGCGTTTGATGACGCCCACAGCTGCTCGGAGCCAGCCACACGAGGGCGTTTGTTGTGTTGGTAAGTACTACATGAAATAAAACCAATAATTACAGATACCACACAAACGAACACATATCCTGAAATAAATCAAAACAAAGAAAACACATACCATGAAATAAATCAAAACAAAGAAAAGAAAAACTAACAAAAAAAAAGCGACATCAAATCAAACAGAAATAGAATCTGCACAAATCCCTAGCACGTCCAGAATCAAAGAATTACCAATACAAGAAAGAATTAACAAAAAAGAGAACGAAACAAAGCAAGAACAAAAACCCTCCTACAGAACATCACGATCACGAACAAAAACAAATAAAAGTCCTAGCTCACGATCCAAAGATAAAGACAAACAAAAAAACACTATGCCTCCAGGACTTGAAAGCCAGGAAGTCATGGAGATCGAGGAATCCAACAACCCAAAACAAGAGAAAGAAAATATAAACCATAAATCCTAGAATGGAACATAAGAGGATTAAAAATTAATATCGAAGAAATACAAATACTCATCAAATCCCTGTCCTGCAATAATCTGCCTACAGGAAACACACCTAAAAGAAAATGACAAAATCAACATAAAACATTACTCAATATACAACCACATAAACAAATTATCCAACAAAGCCACCGGTGGATCATCAATACTGATAAACGAAAACATTCCACACAGCACAGTGAACTTAAAAACAAATATGCAAGCTATTGAAATAACTGCAACACTACACAAAACAGTAACCCTGTGTTCACTCTATATACCACCAAACGAAACAATAAACGAAACAGAATTAAACAATATAATCAAACGACTACCTAAACGATTTTTACTGCTGGGAGACTTCAATAGTCACAATGCATGGTGGGGCAGTAAAAAAACAATAAAAGAGGCCAAATTATTGAAAAAATAATTAACCAAAACGAGCTATGTCTACTAAATAACAAAGAGAATACATAGATGCCCCCGGCAATGAGAACCCTATCCGCAATAGATATAACCCTATGTGACCCAACTATATACATGCTGGAGAACACATAAAGATACATGCGGAAGCGACCACTTCCCAATTATATTAGAAAACGAAAACCCTAAATTAGAAGACAAAACACCTCGCTGGAATGTATCAAAAGCAAATTGGGAAAAACAAATAAAATGCATGTCAACACAGATTAATACCAGAAGCGAACCCTAACTTAGAACACATCATATATTTCAACAATACCCTACTCACAATAGCTGAGGAGAACACATCAAAAATAAAGAATGCAAAGAAGCAATAAGAACCAGACGTGCAAACTTAAGAAAATTCAAAAACAGTCCGACGAAAGAAAATTTGGACATATATAAAAACAGCAAGGCAAAAAGCACGAAAAACTATCAAAGAATCAAAACGGAACACGTGGAAATACTATGTAACAAAAATTAATCAAAACACAAAACCCAAAAAAGTATGATGGATGGTCAGAAAAATAGCAGGAAAAAATACAAAGAATCCTACTAAACACCTTGTATGCGACAACATGAAGATTACCGACAAACAAAATATCGCAAATAAATTAGCAGAACTTAACGAACTCATCATCAAAACAGCAAAATAAAAAATTCCAAGCTATAAAAAAAAAATGATGAAAAAATAAAAATAAAATTCCAATCAAAAAATGAAAAAAATTACAACCAAGTACTCAATAGTGCAGAACTAGAGGAGGCAATAAACAAATCTCATGATACAGCAGTCGACCCTCACGAGATCGATTACCAATTTCTCAAAAAACTACCAAAACCATCACTGGACTACTTACTACAAATTTACAATGAAATATGGATAAATAACAGTATCCCAAAAAACTGGAAGCAGGCAATAGTAATCCCAATATACAAACCTAATAAACTACTGACCCATTGCACTCACTCGTTGTTTGTGCAAAACATTCGAGAGAATGATTAATGAAAGACTAAATTGGTACTTGGAAAGCAAAATCTGATTACAGAAAGTCGGGTTTCAGGAAAAATAGAAGCCCTAACACCGACCACTTAATAAAACTGGAAACACGCATAAGAGAAGCATTTGCAAAAAAGAAACATCTAATAGCAATTTTTATTTTACATGCAAAAGGCGTATGACACTGCTTAGAAATACGGAATCCAAAAAGACTTGTATGAACTAGGACTTAGGGGCAGAATGCCAGAAATTATCAGAAATTTCTTAACAAATAGAACCTTCCAAGTACGGATGGACAACACTTTTTCACTTCAACATTAAAATAAACAATATCATAAAAACATAGACCCAGGAATTGAAAACGCCCTATATGTGGACGACCTACTTATCTACTACCAATCTAAATATATACAAACAGCCAAACGCAAACTACAACTCTGCCTGAATAAAATAAACAAATGGGCTATAGAAAAACGGATTTACATTCTCAGAGGAAAAAACTAAATGCATCCATTTCTGAAAATTACGAAAATTCCACCACGACCCCACCTGGAACTGGATAACAAGAACACCCCACTCATCGACCAACATAAATATTTAGGTATTATATTCGATAAAAAATTGACTTTTATACCACATATAAAATATTTAAAAATAAAATGCCAAAAGAATGCAATTGATCAAAGTCCTAGCACACACTGATTGGGGTGCAGACAAAGTCACGTTATTGAAACTATACCAAACTCTAATTAGATCTAAAATTGAATATGGATGCTTCATATATGGAGCAGCAAGGAAGTCCTACATAAAATAATTGAATACAATTCATCATCAAGGATTAAGATTGGCCTTGGGAGCATTTAGAATCTCTCCAGTAGAAAGCCTCTATATAGAGGCTCATGAGCCTCCACTGATACTAAGATGACAGACGTTAGCGCTACAATATTATTTAAAGCTAGCATCATGCCCATCAAATCCAGCATACCAAGGTACCCTCCATCCACAATACACACACCTCTTCAACAGGAAAGAAAACATCATCAAACCCTTTAGCCTCCGCATAAAAAACCTCACAGAAGCCCAAATAGACATAACAAAAATACATAAATATATCAAATCAAAAACTCCATCCTGGATGATCAAATAACCACACATAATATTAAAATTAAATAAATATTCCAAAATGAAAACCCACCCATCAATCTTCCATGAAGAATTACTTAATATCCAGAATACATATAAAGAATACACACGAATCTATACTGACGGATCAAAAGATGGAGACAAAGTAGGATGCGCAGCCATACACAAAAAAATAAAACTAAAGGAAAGACTCCCAAACAAATCTATTTTCAGCGCAGAAGCAACAGCCATAGACTTGGCACTAAATATAATAACCAACGATGACCATCAAAAATATCTCATACTTTCAGACTCTCAATACTCATATCACTAAAAGGAAAGAAATGATAAATCCACTTATTACAAAGCTGCTAAACAAAAATGAAAAAAAAACATTATCTTTTTCTGGATACCAAGCCATATCGGCATCTATATGAATGAACAAGCAGATAAGGCAGCAAAGGAAATTTTGCAACAATACCACATAAGTTGAAAAATCCCCCATACAGACCTAAAGACTAAAATAAACATATATTTGAAGAGAAAATGGCAAGAAAACTGGAGCTTTTTTTTTTTTTTTTATTACATTTTCACCCCAAACAAGGCAAATTGCCACTTTGGTGTAGGGGGCTACTATCAGAGGCAACAACTACTGGGGTACTATGTAGGGATTTGGGCAGCAAGGTGTCGGTTCACGTTACACTTGAACTTCTGCACGTCAGTACTGTTGGGGAAGCAGGGACCTGGAATGGAATTCCAGAGTCTAGCGGTTCTGGGGAAGACACTATTGGAGTAAAAAGATCTTTTACATCTAGGGATCTCTACAGTGTGGGGGTGGGCAGAAAATAAATTATTCCAAATAACACCAAATATTGGAACGAGAGACACCAAAAAGTTAACAAGAAAGGAAGAGGTAGTAATGACCAGACTGCAAATAGGTCACACTCACATCACTCACTCACATTTACTAAAAGGGGAGGAGACACCAAACTAAGAACCCTACACAATACACCATATACTGACAAACTGCATTGACCTTGAACAAACCCGAACAAAGTATTACCAAGAAAAAAATCTGAAACAATATTAAACAAGATCGATCCCCAAAAAATTATCAATTTTCTGAAAGAGATCAAAATATACACTAAAATATAAGAAAAGACCCCCCCCCCCAAAAAAAAAACATTAAGAAGAACAAACCAATATATAACACATCATAACTAACGTTTCGGAATTAAATGACCCCAAAGTGGCTGATATGCCGTAAAACAAAACAAACAAACAATCAAAGCCATATCGAGGGATTTAAAAAGGGGAACTCGAAAATATGTACATTTAAAATAAAAGTATGTTGAGTTAGGCGTGAAAAAAAGGGGGAGAAAGCGATTACAATAACGCAACGTTATGATATTTTTCTCGAAGATCCTAGCGACTAATCACGCTCAAACCTAAGAGACATTCCCTCTATTTACAGAGAAAAGGCCTTTTCAACCGAGCGCGAACGGTCTTCAAGATTTTTAAATGGAATATTGAGTGAGCACGACTCGGAATTGAAAATGAGTTTGTGTTGAAGTTCGCTGTACATGACGGGTTTTTAATGAGATGGTCAGTCAGTTATTGAAGACCCGTATGTGTTGACAAGTACGTCTGTTGCTTGGTATGTCCCATTTCTGGGCGGCGGATGATGATGATGATGATGATGATGGTGATGGTGGTGGTGGTGGTGGTGGTGGTGGTGGTGGTGGTGGTGGTGATGATGATGATGATGATGATGGTGGTGGTGGTGGTGGTGGTGGTGGTGGTGATGATGATGATGGTGGTGGTGGTGGTGGTGGTGGTGGTGGTGGTGGTGGTGGTGGTGGTGATGATGATGATGATGCAAACATTTTATTTCAATTCCAAACAACAAGCGGCATGTAATCTTCATCTAGAGTTCTTCAATGCACTGCTGAAAAAAAATTTCTTGGATGCCTTTCTGACATTATGACCCATTCAGCTTGAATAAAAATTTGAAAAAACTCATATAGAGGAAGATAACATGAATAGAGGGGTTGTTTCAGTACAGTGATGTATTTCTTGTAGCAGAACTGTAAAAAGCTTGCAGCGTTGTCAGCAGGTGTATTGTGAAGAGGAAACGATGAAACAAAAACTGAAGCATGGTTGCAAAAGATGCAATGCTTGCAAAAAGTCAACAAAATATCAGATAATCCTATCCCTGTTTTGCATGTTTGTTTTGATAAGCTCCTAGGATTGTCTTTCATTTCAGATCAAACATGAAAGATATTCTGTTATTAGGTTGACGCGTAAGCTTTTGCGGAATTTAAAATTTTGATTACAAATGATGTATTTTCAAAAAAGTTTTCATTATAATACCTTTACTTTATATATCATTTTAAAGTACGTTATTCGCTCAATCTACTCGTTTAAATTATATTCGTTCTAAAAAAAAATATGTCTTCTTTTCAGAATGTTGAATAGAAGATAGAAAAAAAAGCAAATTCTCACAATTTTCTTATTTCAATTCAAACTAGGCCGAAAAGCTGCTATAACAATTTGTGATATTAACAAAGCGTTTGGCCCATGAATGAAATACATCAGAAACTTCAACAACACCTAGCATTTATCAACAGAAAAGGCCCAATTCTCCTTCACGACAATGCTCAACAGCATGTTGCTAAACTGACCCTGTAGAAGTTGAACGAATTGGGCTAGAAAACTCTGCCTCATCCGCCATACTCTCTAAACCTGCTGACTACCCCTTTTTCAAGTATCTCGACAACTTTCTGCATGAGAAATGCTTCAAAAACTTAAACTATATCAAAAATCCTTCAGTGACTTTATCGCCACCAGAACACAAGATTTCTACGCTACTGGCACAAATACAATTGTTTTGCATCGGTAAAAGTCTGTTGTTTCTGATGGTGCTTATTTCGATCAATAAATTTTTGTTTGAGCTGAGATGTTCATCTGAATTTAAAAGTTAAAAACCACAAGAACTTTCTTGTCAACCTGATATTAAAATATTCTACTGCTCCAGAAAGTGCCTAACTCCTGATGCAATCCTCTATCTTTTTCTTTTTTTTTATTTGGGAGTCACCACTTATCAAAGCCCGAAGCCACTCAGGGATAATAGTTAATGAATGTAAAGTGATAGTGTAGTAATCGTTAATGGTGTAAATTGGGTAGAATTTGATTATTTGTGGGGACGGCTCAACAAGAACTTGTTTACATTGGACTTGAAGGCTACCATGTTGTATTCAACTGAGAAGCAGGCCAGCGGAACAGTGTTCTACATGCGGGCAGTTCTGGGAAAGAAACCTTGTTCATGGAATCTGTATTAAGATTTAGGCACAGATTGAGAGTGGGGAAATCGTTTATAGTGGTTCTAGCTAGTCAAGTGTTTTTTGTGGAAGTTTGGCAAAAAGGGCCCATAGATTGGAGTTCAGTCAAGCACTTGCCATGAAAATAATGATAGAGCAGAGACAGACTCGCAGCATCTCTTGTGTGGGAAAGAGGTTACAGGGAAGAGAAAAGAGCATCAGCTACTAGGTTTCAAAGCCGGTTTTGAACTCTATCAAGGCAGGATAGGTCATGCCGAGCAGCTCCTGCCCAGATGTGGCAAGAATACTTCATTTTAGGGCGTACCTGGTTCTTATACAGATAGAGGATTGCATCAACAGTGAGGTACCTGCTGAAGCGGTAGAGTGATCCAACCATTTTTCCAGCGATTTTGGCAACGGATTTGATGTACGTGTTCCATTTCAGATCAGGAGTGAAGATTAGTCCCAGAAGCTTGTCAAGACATGTAGCTTCCCCAACTGTTAGATGCCGCTTAAGTTAGAGTAGTGCTCCCTCATCTGGGGAGGTACCACTCAAAGCACTCTTTCTTGCATTGATCAAGTACAAAATTAACTTCAAAATATAGTATGGGATGATCTCTGTTGTGAGAATAGAAGAGACGTTGCTAGTCTCTCTTTCCATGGAAAGTGCTCGACTGAGCTCCAATCTCTTGTTCCTCTTTTTAGTACATTCACAGCAAAAACATCTTTTTTATTTTCCTCTATATGCCAAGCAAAATTTTTGATGAACATATTTTCTTTCCAAGAACTTCTCATCTGTGAAACACATTGCTATGGGACTGATTCCCTGCAGACTACAACATGCCTATTTTCAAATCCAATATATTGCTATAAGTCAATACCATAAATAATGAAATGTAGATTATTCCATTAATCATTTGCAATCCTCTCATAATATTCTTCATTTCTTAACAGATAATCATTCGATCTGATTTACCTTTATCCTCAAATGACTTCTGACCTTAATAAGTGATGGCCAGTACCGTTACTCTTGTAGATCTATCACTCAGATTGTATTGCGTATTAAAAGGGCACTTTAGAATTAGTACATTTTGTATGAAATGGATGATTCTTCGAATCAAACAATTTGCCGTTTAACCATGTCTTCCACTGCTGGTCCACAGAGTTTCCATCCATTAATATGCATGGTCAGGCAATTTGCTGGCCTGAATCCCAAAATTCTCCTCTTCATCACATCAGTAAGAATAATAGTTTTGTCAGCCTCTCTTTCTCTACTTGAATACATTCCACAAATAACCAATCATTTGGGTGATTTGTGTTGGATACTTATTTTTAGATGCGTCTTTATTATAGGGGTCACTTGGTCGGTCAGTATGTCGGTCGAACTGTCACACGTCAGTCTGAAATAGTATTTTCATCATGAATGCACCGTATTTTAGATGTGTTCAAGAATCTAAAATAAAAAGATATGTCCATCAGTTTGTCACACTTAAAGTTAAACCTGAATTTTCGTTCATCTGTCACGATTAAGTTTAAAATAGCATTTCCGTTTGTCTGTCACACTTAACTTCCAAATAACATTTCCGTTTGTCTGTAACACTTAAGTTAAAACATTAATTTTCGTTTGTCTGTCACAAATAAGTTAAAAATAGCATTTACATTTGTCTATCACACATAAGTTTCAACCTGAATTCTTCTTTGTAATAATTAAGTTTGTAACAGCATTTTTGTTTGTCCGTCACACTTTAGTTTAAAATAGCATATTCGTTTGTCTGTCACGATTAAGTCTGAAATATCATTTCCGTTTGTCTGTAACGCTTAAGTTTAAAGCTGTATTTTCGCTTATCGATGACAATTAAGATTGAAATAGCATTTTCGTTTGTCTGTCACACTTAATTTTAAAATAACATTTTCGTCCGACTGTAACGCATTTCAACATGAATTTTCGTTTGTCTGGCACGATAAAATCTCAAATAACATTTTCGTTTGACTTTAGTTAAAAATACCATTTCCGTTTATTTGTAAGCTAAATTTTCGTTTTGTTTGTCACGATTAATTTCAAAATAACATTTTCTTTTGTTTGTTAGGATTAATCTTGTTACACGAACCTTTCTTTGTATTTGGATCCATCGTCATCGTCATCGTCATCGTCGAACTACTGTTCTCATCTTGAGTGTCATTTTCACAACGTTTCAGTCGATGACCTTCTTTAGGATTATCTTGTCGCACTCGGGAATATTTCTGTCGAACTCGGGAATTTGGACATAATGTCGAACGGAACCCTTTATTTACTTCATGGGGATAGCATGTTCTTGTTCCGTCAGCCATAGAAGTCCTAAGTAATTCGCAATTATATTTTTCGGTTGCCCACACTAAGAATTGAACTTTAAGCCTTCAAGAAAATATCACTTTTACAACTGATTTTTCCAAATACTCTTATAACTGTGGATATTTTCCATTTCTCTTTCACGATTAAGTTTAAAATAGAATATTCGGTTTTCTGTCACATGAGTTTAAAATAACATTTTCGTGTAAGTTTGAAATTGAATTTTCGTTTACCTGCCAGACTTTATGAAAAAGAAGTGTTTTTTCATGGGTGCGTGATGTTCAAGCGACGTAAGAATAAGATTATTTCATTGTTTGTGATATTCCAATCAGGATCCGAATTCAATCACTTCATGTCATCGGCTGATATCGTTGCTATGGTGACGACAAAACATTACAATAATTAATAACGCGTCATCAGGTGATGCATTATTATAAAATCAGGCGATATTTTTACAAGATAATGAGATCTTTAAACATGCAAGAGTGATCAAACATGCTAACATAACTACCGTGTATATATATATATATATATATATATATATATATGTGTGTGTGTGTGTGTATGTGTGTGTATATATATATGTATATATATGTATATGTATATATGTATATATATATATGTGTGTGTGTATATATATGTGTATATATGTATATATATGTGTATATATATGTGTATATGTATGTGTATATATATATATGTATACATATATGTATATATGTGTATATATATGTATATATATATTCATATATATGTATATATATGTGTATATATATGTATATATATAGATATATGTATATATATATAGATATATGATTGTTGAGCTGGATTAAATCCGACGATATGAAATAAAATGGTCAATGACCATCCCTCTTGAAGAAGCCCGCATAAATCGGGCGAAACGTTGAGTATCCAGGTCCTTCCACCTCCATTTTATTTCATATAGATATATATATATGTATATATATGTATATATATGTATATATATAGATATATATATATATGTGTATATATATATGTAGATATATATATGTATATATATGTATATATATATGTAGATATATATGTAGATATATATATATATGTATATCAATAATATATATATATATATATATATATATATATATATATATATATATATATATATATATATTATTGAAAGGCAAGGAGAGTTTTTTTAAAGACTTTCCTTTTGATTTTTTTTTCCAATTTACGTATTAATCTGTTTGTAGTATTGTCGAATGTTTATATGTAAAATCTATATGTTACGCGTTATTGCATTGTTTCTGCTGGCGCTTTCTTTTTATTTATTTAATTATTGTAAATTGTAAATTTCATTATATTGTAATTTTAATACACCTGCTTAAATATTTGTACATACATCCAATTTGATACGCTTAAACACGTGACCCCGTCTCTCCAAACGAACTTTTTCTGCAAGTAGCCACAGGTTTTAAAACCCAGCAGATAAACAACTGCCTGAAGACGACTGAGGGTTCAGTAGAAAGCGTTAGCGGAAACAAGCAACAACACGCAACATGCAGATCTTACATACAAACATTCGACAATATTGCAAAAAGATTAATACGTAAATTTGGAAAAAAAAAAACAAAAAAACGTTAAACAGAAACTCTCCGTGCTTTTCAACAATATATGTTTAAATGAAAACTTGCTGCTTATATATATATATATATATATATATATATATATATATATATATATATATATATATATATATATATATATATATTGAATTGTCATTTGTAACAGGTGAATGATTTACGTCCGTGATTGCCTGACCACCCCATCGAAGTGGTGGACGTGACGGGGTAGCACCTTACTGACCAGGAGCTGCCTGGTTTGAGGCGGGCGGTAGCCACCCATTGGGGCTAAATAGCCCCTCCCACCATTGCGGAGGATACGAGGCGCCTGGTCGCGACGTCAATTTGACCAGACTTTTAACTCGTAACTATCTTCCACCGTTACGAGAGCCTGGGTGAAGAAACTCGTGCATTGCCCAAGCGGCACGAGTGGAACTTGTGACCAGAGCTAGTAGAACCCAAGGAAAGACAAGGTCGATACGTTGGTACCGACTCTGGCTGCAGGAGATGGCCGTTGGCTCATAAGAAGCTCATCCGGCCTTTGATAGGTCTTGTTTTTGGTCCTGCTGCGTGTCCCCACACCCTCCTCACCCAGGTTACCCCAGGCAGGGGAGCCGGTTTAGTCGCTGATGATCCGACCATGAGGTAGCTAGCACTGGGTTAAATGGTACCAGTGGAAGTCTAAGACTCAGCTGACATCATATATATATATATATATATATATATATATATATATATATTGTGTACAGAAAATTGTTAGATGAGACAAATCATTGGTACCGTCGGTTTCAAGCCCGATAATAAGGACCGTTGAGGTATCCTTATCAAGCTCTCTTCAGCCAATATTCGTCTATTTTATAACCGGAAGTGTGAAATATATATATACCTCGCGAGTTCACGTTTAAATCTCGTTTTGTTACCCCCCCCCCGCGTTTATTTATCGGATGATGATGATGATTTCATTAGCTTTAAACTTTGAATTATTTAAATTTAAAATCAAATTTCGAAAAAAATTTTCCCTTATATAAATCGATTTTAATTGAACCCAAATTAATTTTAAAATCTAATTTTTCTTATGTAGAAAAAACCTTACAATTTATATTGATATCGGTTAAAAACTTAAAATTTCGTTTAATTATATCGAATTACGTTTAAAAATTTCTAAAATACGTTCAAAGTTTTTTTTTAAATTTTAATCTTTCGTTTAATTACATCGAATAACGTTTAAATATTTCGAAATACGTTCAAAAATTTTATAAAATTTTTATAAAAAACCCAAATCTTTCAAGGTTTGGGGAAGTGAGTATTTATCTATCCTAAGTGATTTTCCTAGTATTATTATATTTTCCTATAGTTTTAAATTTGAAATAGATTGTAAATTACATTTATAAAGTATAATTTTTAAAAATTTATATATAATACATTAATTTAAAATCTATAATATAATTACAATTAAAATCCAAGTTTACCGACTAATCATTTTAGTATTTACAATTTTTTTTCTATTACATACATACATACATACATACATACATATATATATATATATATATATATATATATATATATATATATATATATATATATATATATATATATATATAATCAACATCTAAGTTTTGTTCTTTTCATTGATCCAGTTTATTAAGAGCCCCTTCCTTCTGTGTATGCAATTTTTCAAAGCTTCACTCCTCACATTTCTTTGTGGTCTTTTAAATATAAATAATATAAAAAAAATTGTTTATAACTTTAAAAGACCACAAAGAAAATTTTAATAATAAGCCAACCTGCAGGCTAATAAACTCGACTAAAAGCGAGATCGGTCTAGCTAGCAAGTTTATAGTTAGAGAAATAGTAAAAGAGATAAAAAATAAAATAAAATCTTAATTTGTGGACAGACACGAGCGCGGTACTGGACTGGTTTAAAAACATAACTGAACCACACAAATGTAAATTTACACAACTGGATATCGTCGATTTTTACCTCTCAATCACTAAGGAAATCCTAGAAAAATCGTTGATCTTCGCATCAAAATATAGAAAGATAAGCGAGCTGGATAAGGAAACTATTATGCAAGCAAGACAGACCCTTTTATTTTTTGACGATAAAACATGGGTCAAAAAATCAGACCCCGAACACCCCTTTGACATCGAAATGGGATCGTATGACTGTGTATATCTGCGATCTGGTTGGACTTTTTCTACTGGATACCATGAAAAATAAATTCCCAGATCACTTTTTTGGGTTATATAGAGATGATGGACTTTGCCTATCACGTGACTACAATGGATGTGCACTAGACAGACTTAGGAAAGACCTAACTGAATTTTTCAAGGAGCTAGGCTTTAAAATAATAATACAGACCAATTTGGATAGAGTAGATTTTTTAGATGCCACTCTAGATGTCGAGAAGAAAATACATAAAACCCTTCCACAAACTAAATGAAAAACTTATGTACATAAATAAGGGTTCATACCACCCACCCACAGTGTTTAAAATATGGTAGCAAATATTAGCCAAAGAATTTCACGTCTTTCTTCGAACGCTGAAGTGTTTGAGCAAGCAGCACCATATTATAATGAAGCACTGCATCAAAGTGGTTTCAAAGAAAACATAAAATTTCAACATACCCAGGATAATAGAGAAAATAAAAAACGAAAGAGGAAACGGAAGATAATCTGGTTCTTACCTCCATTCTCATTGAATATAAAAACTAGAGTAGGGCATTTTTTTCTTAGTCTTCTAGACAAGCATTTTCCAAAAAGACACAAACTGCATAAAATTTTTAATAGAAACACGGTGAAAGTTAGTTACTCAACAGCTCCATCAATTAAGTCAATCATATCCAAGGAACCAAAAAAGATAGATAACGCAGACTGCTCTTGCAGGACCAAAAATAGCTGTCCATTGGAGGGTAATTGTAAAGCTGAATCCCTTGTTTATGAGGCCACAATAACGGAGCAATCCACAAATATACCGGAGAAATATATAGGTATGACAAAAGGCCAATTTAAACAAAGATACTACGCAGATATGAGCTCCTTTAGAGCTAAAACAAGGATGAATACAGCATTAGCTACCCGGGTGTGGGAACTTAAAGAAAAAAATACACCATTTTCCATAAAATGGAGAAAAATAGAGTAAAAACCAGCATACGCCCCGGAATTAAGTCAATGCTCCCTCTGTAATGCAGAAAAATACTACATCCTCCGGGCAATTCATGACCCCAAAATAAAATGTTTAAATGTGAGGAGTGAAGCTTTGAAAAATTGCATACACAGAAGGAAGGGGCTCTTAATAAACTGGATCAATGAAAAGAACAAAACTTAGAGGTTGATTATATATATATATATATATATATATATATATATATATATATATATTTATATATATATTTATTTATATATATATATATATTTATTTATATATACATATATATATATATATATATATATATATATATATATATATATATGTAATAGGAAAAAAAATTGTAAATACTAAAATGATTAGTCGGTAAACTTGGATTTTAATTGTAATTATATTATAGATTTTAAATTAATGTATTATATATAAATTTTTAAAAATTATACTTTATAAATGTAATTTACAATCTATCAAAGTGTAGTATCTGTTCTTCAGATGCTGAACTTCCATTTCTTGTTCTCTTTCGGTGGAGAATCAGTCCTTCACGACTGAGACAATTTTTTATTTTTGTACCTTTTCTCCACGTTAAAAAACGACCCTGGTGTCTAACTCTGTCCCGTGGGGAGGCATAGTAAATAGGTACAATCTATTTCAAATTTAAAACTATAGAAAAATATAATAATGTTAATATACTAGGAAAATCACTTAGGATAGATAAATACTCACTTCCCCAAACCTTGAAAGATTTGGGTTTTTTATAAAAATTTTATAAAATTTTTAAACGTATTTCGAAATATTTAAACGTTATTCGATATAATTAAACGAAAGATTAAAATTTTAAAAAATCTTTGAACGTATTTTAGAAATTTTTAAACGTAATTCGATATAATTAAACGAAATTTTAAGTTTTTAACCGATACCAATATAAATTGTAAGGTTTTTTATACATAAGAAAAATTAGATTTTAAAATTAATTTTGGTTCAAATTAAAATCGATTTATATAAGGGAAAATATTTTTCGAAATTTGATTTTAAATTTAAATAATTCAAAGTTTAAAGCTAATGAAATCATCATCATCATCCGATAAATAAACGCGGGGGGGGGTAACAAAACGAGATTTAAACGTGAACTCGCGAGGTATATATATATATTTCACACTTCCGGTTATAAAATAGACAAATATTGGCTGAAGAGAGCTTGATAAGGATACCTTAAACGGTCCTTATTATCGGGCTTAAAACCGACGGTACCAATGTTTTGTCTCATCTAACAACTTTCTGTACACAAAATATAAAAATACGCTCTTACATTTCGGATTTTCCTTTTAATTGAGCACTCTGCTGGATTTCTTTTTCCAAAAAAACTAATCATATATATATATATATATATATATATATATATATATATATATATACGGATGACGTCCTGGAAAAGGCTCAGTCTGTGACCTCCGGCTCAACACCTTCGTCTCCATGACTTTGACGGTTGACGATGCTGCTTCGTGGGTGGATGCGTGCCTTATAATTATTTTTCTGATCATTATTTTTCCAGAATTTATCCAACCCTTTTTCAAACTCAAGTACTGCTCCACTTTTTAGAACTGATTCAAGTAGCGCATTCCACGTGTCGATCACTCGGCATAGGAAAAGGTACTTCCTCTTGTTGAGTTTTGATTGATGCTTGAATAACTTCTTGGAATGTCCTCTTGTCAAACTGTGTTCCTTCTTTCCAAAACATGTTCTCAATACATTCTTTATCATATCCCCACTATCTTGTACGTTTCTGTCATGTCTCCTCTTGATCTCCCATAAGATAACGTAGGGGGGTTTAATGTTCTTAATCTCTCCTCATATAGTTTGTTTTTCATATCTGATAGAAGTTTTGCGGCTCCGCGTTACACCCTTTCTGTTGCTTTTATGTATTCCATAAGAAATGGATTCCATACTTGATTAGCCTATTCTAAATGAAGGTGAACCAGTTGTTTGAACATGTCTGCATCAAGAGCCAGAAAGTTTCTTTTAATAATTCTTACCATTTTGTTTGCCTTATTCACCTTTTCCGCTATATGATCAGAAAAATTTACTTTATCAATAATAATAACACCAGCGTCTTTTTCTGCAGATGAATGTCCCATTCCTCCATACAGATGATATTCCCTTTCATTCATTACTGTCTATCTATCTATCTCTCTCTCTCTCTCTCTCTCTCTCTCTATATATATATATATATATATATATATATATATATATATATATATATATATATATAGGTAAACGTGGGTAAAAGTAGCACCGGAAAATAGCACAGTAAAAATGTCACAATTAAGAAAAGCACCAGTAAAAATGGTAAAAATGGATTAATAAGAAAAAGTTGCACGTTGGATGATGAAAAATCTCACAAATTTATGAGAATCTTGGATACAATACATAAAATAAGAACTTTAAGAACTTTGTCAAAGTAAAAAGAAATTATATTTAAAAGTAGATAAAGACCCTTAACTAACCCATGAAAAAATGGGATTCTACTTTTTTAGGGTATTAGGTATGACCCCCCTCCTCTCCCCCAAATTTTGGGGAAGCTGAAGTGAGTGATATATAAATTAAATATAAATGATTTCCCATTTTCAGCAATTTTAAATTTTATGGCAGTTAACTCATTTTTTAACTCTAATACCAATGTCAAATTTGATCAAACTTTTCAAGATCAAGGTGAAATGTCAAGATCCAAGTCACATATGATATGGAACTTTATTGGCTACAATATGAGCTTAATTGTGAGTATCTATGATGAACTGAACCGAAATTATCATTAAAAGTAAGACTTTTAATTTTTCCTATATTTAAATCAAGTTTGGTGACAATTGATCAAGTGATGTGGACATTAGGCTGTGTTCAAACAAGCATAGTGAGAGATTCGAAAGAAAACGCTACCTCTTTTGCAGAGGCAATCGTCCTGCATGTCGTTAAAAAAAAAAACGACCTTAATTGAGAAAACTAAAAATCAATGGTAGTAAGTAAGACTGCCCTATAAACTATTTTTTTTCTTTTTTTTGTGAAAACTGATACGACCTCGAAAGGGATATATTTCTTTGAAGTTGCTGAGTGGTCTTGGCTAAAGTACTCGAGTAATACAATTTAGTAATTCCCTTTAATGAACAGTTGTTTGTAGTGGTAGCTAGTAAATATGCCAAAGCTTTAAGCTTTCAGCACACCTTTTGATGTCTCTCCCAGGCTGTTAGGCTTGTCCATATTTATGTCTTACACCAGCTAATCATATTCTTGTGTGGAGGAACCCGGATGTATTCATATGTAACGTAGTCGTTACACTCTAACCGTGTTCATTACACTTCAGTCCCACACACTGTCTAGTACCATCGCAAAGGAAAATAAATAAATAAATAAATAAATAAATTTGACTCGGCATATTTTCTGTTTTAACACAAGTCATTTATTACCCTTACTTTCCAAACAATGATTGCTTTTTGTTTTTTACTTTTAATGTTCATTTCGTCTGCCAGGAGATTAACAAAACCCTGCCGTTTCAACACCAGCTTAAAAGTCTGTTGCTGCCACCACGGAGCAACGTCCATCTTCCCTGGTTTGCTTTTTTTCTTCTCTCCTCGACCACGTTCTATCCTTTTTTTTTTTCTTTTTCTTGAGATGCAAGCCCGTGCACACTTGCTAATTTGCATATGTGCTCAAACGGCTGCTGCTGCTCCTAATAACCTCACTGGCTTTCTATGCTGATATTTTCACACGCATTCTGTTACACATATTCATGACATTACAAACTATGCATAGAATACGCATTTTTTTTTTTTAGAATACAAGAATTTCTCTTCTGTCATATTCTCCAAGACTGATTTTAAACCTTCTGAATAATTTTAAATGTATGCATGAGAAAGTAATGCATTTTGGCAATAACCTTAATAACCATCTTGTTTCTTCTAACCTGCCTTGACATTAAATGCCTTAAATACACACAGCACAAATGAAGCTTGATCTTCTTGTCTGGTCAAGCAAGTTAAGAAGGTGAGATTTAATTTGAACTCCACCGTGTCAATTAATCAGTCTTGGCTTGAATGTGATTTCACTAGTTCCGTTGCCAAATCAATTTCGACTCACTGAAGCGGATCAAGGACATTTGAAGTTCTTCGTCAAAGACTCTTTCACACAATCCATGGAGAAATGAATACAACAAACGAAACGCATCTAATATTTGAATTAATAATTTCTTGGAATATATGGTGATTATTCAAACTACTGTTCTCAGCTTCGGTATAATCCTCACAACATTCAAAATGGTAAGTAATATTCAGTTCTAAGTAATAGTCTTCAGGAGAGGTTCAATTGTGTACAAAGACTATCTGTGCCTAATTTTAAACGCAGGTTTCATGAGCAAGCTTCTTTCCTAGAACTGCCCTCATGTGAAACACTGTTCCATTGGCCTGCTTCCCGGCGGATTACAATAACCTTCAAGTCCAATGTAAACAAATTCATGTTGAGCCGTCCCTTTAAATAATCCAAATTCTACCCAATGTACACCGTAAATGATTGCTACACTACTTATCCTTGAGTGGCCCTTGGGTCTTGGTAAGTGATGACTCCCTTGTAAAAAAATATATATGAATTGCTTAAGACTTCTTCCTAGTCACGGCTAATGATATAAAAGAAAGCTAGTCCTGTGGATTAAATAGACGGCTTTATTTAAAATTCCATATAGATTCCAAAGTTCAATGTAACAATTCCATAGTTCGACAAGACACACCTGAAGAAGGTCGGAGGTTACATCAGCTGAAACGTTGTGAGAATAATATCCAAGATGAGAAGAGTAGTTTGAAGAACCCAAACAATTCAAATTATCAATCCTCATCTCAAAAATTCTTAAGCATACCATATTTTGGGGTAATTATGCCAAATTCGGAGAGATGCCAACTAAAAAAAGTGCTCATTATATGCGTGGTTGCCAAAAGAGCACTTTTAGCTAGTTGGCGCAATTACCCCAAAGTATGGTAATTGTCTTTCTTACCATGACTATTTTCTTTGTTTCATTTATTGATTGTGGTGTTGAGACCACAGAGGGAAAACACAGAACATAGATTAGGTATAAGAAAGATATATTAACCGAAAAGGTTACAAAGGTAGGATAAAGGGTAAGCGGAGCTTACTATCTGAGTTGTTCAATATAGATAGTCGTATGCACTGTGCACTACTAGTACTCCTGCTGATTCTATGGTATTATGATACTGCTTTCTCAGAGTATTACCTCACATCGTAATATAGTACTGGTGGAGTACAGGATGCAGGTAAGTTTCGGTCTCACAACACATTGTTTTTGGCTTTCAGATATTTTGTGCGTAACACGAGCACATGTGTATGCCTGTCTGTCAAGGTAGTGTTGTTACTGTAGGCTGTTTTACATCACATTCACTAATATCCTTGAGAAATGAATGAATCGGTTTCTCCTCTCATTAACAGACAGGTGAAAGTGTAAGGTAAATGATACTCTCAAGCTTTGGTAGGCCAACTAGAGTAGGAAAATTTTCAAGTGATACCAGTTACTGGCAGTGATACAGTATTGATATCCTTGCAGCATATCAAAACAGAAGAAATCTTTATTTAAAATTGTAGCTGGTCACGCATGATGAATAATAGAAATTCAAGGACATATTGTTCTGCAACAAATAAAACAAACGACGCAAACAGAATTAATAGACAAATAACGTCTATTTTATTTAATGAATTCTAAAAATATTCATGAACATTGTATGTTTTCTTATTATTGTAAACCTTCCATTTTAAGAATATATAAATTATCTCTCATGAATATTATTTATCTTTCGTTTTCTCACATTTGGAGATAAAACCTGCAAGTCTTTTTCACCGAAAATATTTCGCTGAATCAAACTCATCCCCAAAATACTTCCCTCCTTACAAAACACCCTAAGGTTCCAAAACTATCTTGAACACAGCCCTAAAATCTAATGGCCCTCACCCCCCCCATATATATATTAGATAAACTTTAAAACTAATGAACTGATCATTATGAATTTTGGAAAACAAATGGAGGGCGAGTAATGCGGGTTATATT